>NC_045477.1:122110114-122345917 GCF_009650955.1 Corvus moneduloides
TTTTTTTGTTCAGTTTTTTAATTTGTTTGTTTGGTTTGGGTTTATTTTTGGTTTTTAATTCTGATTGTGCCAATTAAAAGTGTTTCCATCTTTCCAATCAGAAGCTTCCACCTATTCCCCATCCAGAACTGGAACAAGTGCATATAAATAATTCCAAGGTGTTTCCAAATGCGTTTGGAGGTGATCCAGGGTTGAGATCCTGCTCCTTCCTGTGCCTTTGTGGGGTCACTCTTGCCTAGCTCTTGAGCAGAATTTGGCCTCAGAGCTGTATATAAATGAGATCATGATCCAATATATAATCAGGACAAATGGTTTATTGGGAGACCAGAGCAGCCTTTGATGCCAAACTTGGAATAATTTCCCATCTGGATGGTCACCTCAGGCTTCTCTGCAGCAAAAAAAAATGGAAAATGGAATCAGTGCATTGGATGTGAATGTTGGACTGGGGGGTTTGCACAGGAATGAAATGTTTGGAGTTGGGCCTGGCTTTAGGGACATCGAGGCCACGTTTTATCCATCTTTATTCCGTGAAGGATAAGGTGAAAGAAGAGCTTTCCAGCTCTAAATTTTATTTTAAACTCCTTTCCCTACCTGGTGGCCAGTCCTTCTCCTGGGAGAGGGAAGGTGCCATGGAAATATCCTCTCCCTGTTGGATTAAATGGTCTTTAAGTCCTTTCCAGCACAAACATTCCAGGATTCCTTTAGTGAAGGGACAGACCTGGAAAGGTGAGGTTTAGTTCACAAACTCCCACTTCTCATGTTCACACTTGAGGCTGGAGGATCTTGCTGGGAAGCCCAAAGCTCCAGTGCCAAATAAAGCTTTTGTCCATGGATAAACTCGGAATGGAGTTATTCCATCCATTACATCAATGATTCCTGTGGGAGACAGAAATCCGCCTTTTCCTGTCACTGATTTGTTCTTTGTGGTTGTTCAAGTGGTCAAAACAGTCCCTTGGGCGGAAGGGGAAAAGAAATCTAAGAAAACTTTCAACTGGATTTGCATTTCCTGGAAAACAGGGAACTTTTGAGGGAGATGAAAGAAATACATGGAATTGTTCTGGCAAAGAAGCCAACGCCCCCAGCACTGCAGGTGGCCTGGCTGCAGCTCCACCAGCATTCCCAGCAGGGCCCTGGAAATCCATCCCAGAGCTGCAGCCAGAGCCAGGGCACTTCCAAAGGGAGGAAGGATCATTTTCTGGGGAAGTTTTGCATGTTCTTCCCATGGGAAATGAGGGTGCAGTCGCTTCAGACATGGCTGGGACAGGGTTGGAGTGTGGAAACCAGAAACTGAGTTTTGGGGTGATTCCCAGCTGGGGGATATAGAGATTTGGGGGAATTTAGGAGAAATTCCTCAGGAGATCCAGCAGGGCAGTGTGTGGATGTGACAGGAAATTCCCCAAGGGGACAAGGAGCAGTTTGTGCACAAAATTCCTGCAGTGCCCAGGTTCTGAGGTACCACGATTTTCTTTACATCCCCCAGGCCCTGCTCTGCTCCTGACACCACACGGATCCTTGTTACAGATCAGTAACCTTAAAACCCCCCAAAATTGAGGGGGTTTTAAAGAGTTTTCATTTCAAAAGTATTAAAAACAACTTGGAAAAGCGATTTGGCTCCCCTGAGAGCTCCAGTGGCTGAATCCAGGTTTTATTGGAGGGACACCTCACAAAATGGAGTCCGACTCTGAGGGGACAAAGGAACCTCGAGGAGCTCCTTCAAATCCCAAATTAATTTGGGATTTGGGAAGAGCCACCTTCCACCACTGGAACATTGAATTCTCCAGGGAAGGGGAATTAAAAACTGGCTAAAGCAAGGCTGAGGTGTGAGGGAGAAAATCCTTCCCCAGAGCTCTGCTGGCAGAAATTTGCAGCCTGCTCAGGGCAGGGACGTTGTTTTCAGGTGACGACTTCTGCCTCTTGTCCCCTCATCTTTTTTGTCACCTCCTGACTTTTGTGGGGCCTTTCCTCGTTCCATTTTCCTCATGGTTTATTTTTATAGATTTTATAGAATTTTAATCATCTATTTTATCGTATATTGATAAGATTTTATATCATTTTTATATAATTTTCTATTTTCCCCCCTCCACTGGCTTTCTATTTTTCCCCCCTTTTTTCCAGCAGAACACAAATTTAATCATGAGTTCATCCCTTCCATCCCTTGATTCCAAGGCACTGGGAAAAGGAAAAAGGGAATTTATTCCATCACTAAAGGAAGGAGGTGATTTGGGATCCAGTTCAGCCAGTCAGGGATGAGATTTGGGAATAATTGTGTGCTGGAAACTGGGAGATGCTTAAAAATATTCCCAAACCTGGGATGTCTGGCTTATTTCCTATTGCCTATCAATCTTCCCTGTCATTCCAAGAATTATTTGCCAGCCCCTGGATCATTCTCAGGCCCTCTTTTTCCTTCTATTTTCCTTCCCACAGCCTTCATGAAGTGTCATGTCAAACTCACCCAATTCCTTCAGCCAAAAACACAAACAAACCCCAAATAGGATTTAAAAAATGGGGAAAAAAGGAATATTTTGACTGCCCTAAAGTGAAACATTCCCATTTTTGCAATTCCCAGCAACAAACAGCTCAGAGTGAGCCTGGATTTTATTTCAAATAAAGTGGAGTTGTTTCCCTTTGGATCAAATCCAACATCTCCCTTGGCCTCCAGAGCTTTCCAGGCTCAGTGTTTGGATTTGCTGCAAATAAATAAAGGACAAAGTTCCTATTTCAGCTGGATTGGAAGTGAGAAGAGGGTTTGATAGGATAACTGGAGTGTCAGGAATATGCTACCATTTTTCCTTGTTGTCCCAGGGGATGAGGCCCTGCAGAGTCCTGAAGAATTAAGGAAAAATTAAGGAAAATCCCATTTATTCCACCCTAATATTCCCAGTCATCCCAACATTCTCTCTTTAAATTCACAGGGAATATATTTTATTTTCCATGTCATTATCATTTTAATCCATCTTAATTTGGTAAAAAGCAAAGAAACATCCAGGCTGAGAACTATTTAGTGATAATTACTAATACTTTGTAATAATTTAGTAATAATTTCCCACGAATTCCACATCCTAAAAATTAATTCAAGGAATGCTTTCGAATTTCCACATGATTTAAAAAGCCACTCACATGTTTGGGTACTTCCTTTATTTTTAGGAACAGCCATAAATCAAATTATTAATAAATAGAGGGAAGACAGACACAGCTTCTTTTTTTTTAATTATTATTAGTATTATTATTATTACTATTATTATTTCTTTATCCCAGCTGGAATCAGATCCCACGTTTTCCCTCCAGGGAGAGATGACACAGAAAGTTTTCCTCCTGAAATCCATGTTTTGAGGGATGCTCTGCCCTGCTCCTGATCTTTGAGGATGCCCATTCCAGGTTTTTCTTTATCTGCAATTCCCAGAGGTTTGTTTTTCCCTATTTTTAAATACTTTATTAGTGAGAATAATATTATTAATCATTAATAATATTATTAATCAGAATTTCTTGCTCTTTCAGGTGCCTCGGGACTTTCTTTTGCATCCTTGGGAAGAGGAAAAAGTTCCCAGTGGATACTGGAACATCATAAAATACAATTATTAATAATAATTATTATTGTTATTATTATTGTTATTATTGTTGTTGTTGTTATTATTATTATTATTATTATTTTAAAGCCTCCAAGAGTTGCTGCATTCCCTTAATTCCTTAATTCCAGTGTTTTGCTGTGCTCTGGATGGATTTGTGGCAATAATTTGAGGAAAGCAATGGAAATGAGAGGGAAGCAATCCCAGCCTGAATTCCTAATTTGTGATTTGCTCATTCCAGATTAAAAAGCGTTGGGAATGATGCAAAACTTCCGGAGTTATTTGAATGTAGAGGGTGAGAAGATGCACAGCTGCCTCCTCCCCTTCCTGCTCCCAGACCTCAGCTCCAGACAATCAAATCCCAACAGAGAACAAGATATTCCTGGGAATTTTCCCCTGGAATCGCATCCCCTCAGTCCGAGGTGCAGGAGCCAGCCTTGGGAAGGGGGAATTTCTGGGATCACTGAGTTTCTTCAGTGCTGCTCATTTTTGTTGTTGTTATTCTCAAAGCCTCTGGAAGCCCCCCCACAATCAGGGGTCATTTTGTGGGGACTTTTAGGAGGAGATGGGAGCAGCCCAGTGGGATTTTCCCAGAGGGATTGTGGATTCCTCATCCCTGGAAGTGTTAGAGCAAGATGCAGAAAAACAGAAAACAAACGACTTTATCCATGGAACAATTGCTCCATGGGCACTTTGGGATGAGCAGGGGGGATTTCCCTGCCTCTCCACGGACATGGGGCCAGGGAAGCTGTGCTGGCTGTGGGAAAGGGTTGGGATGTGATCCCTAAGGAGAGAGCAGCTGCCAGGCTGGGAATGCAGGCAGGGAACTCTTCCCAGACTTGTCATGGAATCCCAGAAGGTTTGGAAAGGACCTTAAGGATCACCCAGTGCCACTGTCCCAGGCTGCTCCAAGCCCCAATGTCCAGCCTGGCCTTGGGCACTGCCAGGGATCCAGGGGCAGCCCCAGCTGCTCTGGGCACCCTGTGCCAGGGCCTGCCCACCCTCCCAGGGAACAATTCCTGCCCAATCTCCCAGCCAGCCCTGCCCTCTGGCACTGGGAAGCCACTCCCTGTGTCCTGGCCCTCCACACTCCTGACAAATCCCTCTCCATCTCCCTTCACACACTGGAAGTCCCATTAAGTACTTCCAGGCCGTGCTTTTCCCTGATTCCCACTCCCTGTCCCACGTGGTGCTCACATGGCCTCGATTCATTCCTTGTCCAGCTGCTGCTGGGCTGAGCATTCCCTGCTCCCCCCCCCTTTTCCTGCTCCCAGCACCTCCCCTGTGCTGGCCTCCTGTGTTTGTCCCTCATCCCAGGCAGCCTCCCATGGTTTCCATCCCCCCTGGAGCACTGGCTGCCCTCCCTGCCTCCCCTGCAGAGGTGTTCGCTCTCCCTGCTCCCGGGAGGGATGTGCTGCCTACCCTGGCACAGCTGGATCCTGTGCAGCCCACCCCATCCCGGGCTCCCTTAAATCCCAGTGTGACTTTGAAGCCATTCCAGCCTTTCCTGATGGATTTGCTTTTCCTTTCCATGGCAGCTGAGTCCTTCTGGTTTGATTTTGCCGCCTGGTGGGAGAAGCTGGAGCATCCCAACAGCTCCACAGGGAGAAGTTTGGCTCAGTCCTCATGGATATGAGGGGTCTGCCAAGGATTTTTGAGGTGTTGTCTGCCAAGGACTGAGAGAACAGCAGGAATGGGGTGACAAGAGCAGGATGAGAGGGATGGGAAGGAAAATCTGGAGCAGGAGGTCACCTCTGAGGGAAGTTTTCTTCCATGGGAGAGGGAATATTTGGGTTGATTGCTCATCTGCTGGTTTTCCAGACATATCATGGATGTTTCTCCTGCTGACAAGAAGATCTCTGGGCCCAGAGAAAGGGAAGGCACCTTTGGAATCCAGGGGATCCAAGGAAAACCAGGACAATTTGTGCTGTCTGTTAATGTGGATGTAGATCTGAACTGGCCAACCCAGCCTTAGAGATGGCTGCGATTATCCAGTGGTTCTGGGGCCTTCTCCTGCTGGTATTTCAGGATTGGAGGAGCCAGTGGGAATTCCTGGAATAACCCATTTTGTGCCAGAAAATTCTCGGCAGTTCATGAACCTTTCAGCAACAAGGATTGTTCACAACCTTAGGAGAGCAACAGATCTTTCCCAAAGCCTGGAGATAACTTTGAGCTGGAGTGATGCCATGGAAATCATGTCCAGCCTCCAGGATGCCCATCCCCATTTCCCAAACTGTCCCAAGGGACTCGAGGAGAGGAAGGGTTGAAATAAAAGAAGGTCAGGTTGTCTTGGCAAAAGTGTAGCTCCCTCTCCCACAGCCCAGAAAAGTCTGAAGCTCCAAGGACTTCACCTCCAAAGAGTTCCTGGTTGATATCCTGCATTCCCAAGGTTGCGAGGTGGGATTGGGACATTTGGAACACCTGGATGTTCTGGAAATAAGCAGGAAATAACTGAGCAGTGACAAACTTCCCCTAAAGCAGCAGGAATTTGTCCCTGTCTCCCACTCTGCCATAGCACAGAGGGTGACAAGCACTGGGATATCTCTCCTAAAGTTCATCCCTAGGGAATCATCCTGCTAAAAAACCTCTCCCAGGAAGGAAAGGTCTGCTCTTATCTTTGCTGTGGAACAGGAATAAGCTGAGCTCTTTATTCCCCTGCTGGAATTCCTGTGCTTATTTTAGGCCTTTGTTAATGAGATCCATCCTGAGAATTCCAGGGGTGTTAAAATGCTCAGCTGCCACAGCCTGGGCCCCAGTTTGGGCCCCTCCTGCTTTTAAAGTTCATCCCAGGCATAAAAAAGGGATAAACAGGGAAAAAGAAAGGAAAGCTGGCTGCAGTTCTGCTCTTAGGAGCTGTGACAGTGTTGGACTCCCCAAAATTATTGGGACCTGGGAATTTCATGCAGAGATGAGCTGGGTGACTTTCCTGATGTCCCTTATTCCAAGATTAGATGCACTGGAGTGTTGGAGGTGACAGATTTGTGAGTCACTCTAATTCCTCAGCCAGAAGGACAAAGGGACTTGGGATGGAGCCTCTTAAACCATGAGTCACCCCCCCACAGGGTGGAATTTCTGTTCCTTCTGTGCAGGATCTGGAAAACAGAGGCACAGAAACCATCCATCGACCTCTGGAAGAAGGGATTTCTGCCAGTTCTGGGGGCTGTGCTTTTCCAACACCAGGGGTTCCAATATTACTGGAATTATCCCTGTGTTTTTTCAACATTTTCAATCTATTGAAGTGGCTTTTGTATTACCAGAATTCCAGGAGTTGGGCGCTTAAAAAACAAAGCAAAAAGCTTTGGTTCCAACTGGACAGTCCAAAGGAATCCAGTGGAAATGGAACATGTTGTATGTCATACATGAAATCCCTATTTGTGCTTGGTCTTTGCATATTAAGTGCTTTAATTAATTAATTTTGAGTTAATTATTTTTAAATTGAATGTTACAATTAACCCATCAGCCCAGGTACAAAAATCCAGTTCCATTATCAGTGTTTTCATTTGTTTAAAGTAGTTTATTAATAGAGTTGCACCCTTCCCAGTTAAAATTTTCCCAGTTAAAAATCACAAACGCCCCTTTTCAAGCTTCAAACCACTGGTACACCATAGGAGTTACCTTTCCTGTGTTTACTGTATACTTTTACAAGTGTTTTAAGGTGTGTTGGATGTATTTTAATACTTTTTTGTAGGTGTTTCACTTGCATTTTGCATTCCAAGGCCAAAACCAAATTCCATAGTATTTCCCCATCAGTCAGGATGGGACAGGGAAAAGCACCTGAGTGACCCAGGCCTCCACGTGATGAAGGGACAGCTCTTGAAAAATCAAGATTTTAGAGTCAAGGATTTGGAAATCAAATATCAGTTTGATTCCTGAGGCAGGGATTAGATCCAGACTGGAAGAAAGTCAGTGTAGATCCAGCTGGGAAGAGCTCCTGATCCTTGAGATCATCCACAGCCCAGGAAAACTTTAAGGAGGAGAAGCACCAGTAGCTGCAGGTCGAGTCTAGAGAGCCATTTATGGGAAAAGGGGGAGTGGTTTTAACTGGGAGTAGGGTTAGGCAGAATATTGGGAAGGAATTGCTCCCTGTGAGGGTGGGGAGGGGCTGGGATGGAATTCCCAGAGCAGCTGGGGCTGCCCCTGGATCCCTGGCAGTGCCCAAGGCCAGGCTGGACATTGGGGCTTGGAGCAGCCTGGGACAGTGGAAGGTGTCCCTGCCCATGGAATGGGATGAGCTTTAAGGTCCCTTCCAACCCAAACCATTCTGGGATTCCATGATTCCATGGATGAGTCTGAAACAGAGCTTATTAGTGGTGAAATTCATTAATATGAGCTGTCTGTCCTAAGGAAAAAATGTGCCTGGGTAGACTCTGAAGTCCTCTCAGTCTGGTTTTCTCCAGGAAAACCCACTTGAAGCCAAGCAAATTTTCTTCCCTCATGGAAAATGGCATCGATGGCGGGATCTGGGAAAATAACAAGAATTCCCTGCATTTTCCCAGCTCTTTTTATATGAGGAGTTCAACGTATTTAAAAGATGCTAAACAACCTTCAGTACCTGTGGATGAATTTCTGCAAGCTGAGCTCTGCATCCGTGGCCATATCCTGACAATATTCCAGTCCTTTCATTCCAGTCACTTTTCCAATGGTTGGTCCATTGAGTCTTCCCAATATTGAGGAACCAAGGAAGAAAAGAGGATGAGACGTTTCTGTATTTCATAAATATAATTCCTGATATAACTTCTATGTATTCATATAATGCAATTTAAAATAAACAAATAAATTAGAAATATTTATTTATAAATAAAATCGTGGCTCAGCACATCCAAGTGCAGGATTTGGGATAAAAATGCAACGATTCAAAGGCCAATTTTAACTTGGCTAAAAGCAGCAAAATGATGTCCCTGCCCTCCATGAAACCCTGCTGCCACCCAAGAGGGCAGATCCAAGGGCTTGTGGTTTCCCAAAAAAAAAAAAAAAAAGAACAGGAGAACAACAAGTGGATTTTTCCCTGGGTTTTCTTTTTTTTTTTTTGTTTATTTATTGCTTTCCAAGGGGCTCTGCAGGTAAAGTGGGAATTGCTGGTTCTGCTGTTCAGGGAATGCTGCTCGCCCTCAAATCCGGGGAATTTGGGTTGGCTCCATCTCCAAACCTTTCCTGGGCTGGCAGAGCTGCAGAATTCCAGCCCCGGCTGAAAGTTTGTGGAATTCGGCGCCGTCTGTTTTGAAATCCCAGAGGAATTGCGAAAGGAATTGGCAGCTCCTTGGGAACTGAAACTGCCCCGGGCTCTGGCTTTTCCTTTTGTGCCCAGCGAGCCCGGCCTGCAATTTAGAAAATCACCCCGGAGTTAAGGAGCACTGGGGAAACGCAGAAGCGGCCGCGGAATCCATGGAGAACAGATCCTTGGTTTGCTCATCCCCACAAACTCTTTGTCCTCGTGGGGAAAGGAGGCTTCTCCACAAAAAAAGTTTCCCATGAAAGGTGCTCCAACCCACATGGAGGAGTTACAGATAACGCAAAGGATGATCTTTGCCCCCTTAGAGCATCCAAAGGCAGCAAAAACCACTTGGAAAATGGTTGGAGAGGCCCCTTCCCAACGCACATCCAGGCAGAATAAAGGAATCTCCAGAAGGTTGGGAAGTGCTGCTAGTATCTCTATTTATTCCTAAAATCATGTGGGATAAGATACCTTGCCTATTAAAAAAAATCTCCTGGAGTGAATGTCTTCACATGAATATTTTTCCAAAGGGCTTTCTCACTGTAAAAATGAAATGTATTTAAAATAAAAGCTGGGAATCCTTGGTTCCTGCTTCAGGTTTTTTGCTGTGGCCATGAAAAAAGGAACTTGAAATCAAACAAGTATTATTTTCCTGATAAATCCTGATAAATAAAAATCCATGTGAACAGGAGATACACCAGGTAAAAAATGCTGGATATAGAATTACAGAATATCCTGAGTTGGAAGGACCACAAGGATCATCCAGTCCAACTCCATCTCAAAATCCCACTCTGTGCCTGAAGGTTTCATCCAGGTTTTTTTCCCTTTTCAGCAGGAACAAGTGTTTGTGGGAGTATTTGTGTAGGAATTTTATGGATAAACGCGTCAGATGTGGAGGATTTGCTCACCTGGTGTTTCCTGTCGAAGAAGTATCTGGATATAATTCTCCATTAATTCATTAATTGGCCCTTGCAATCCCAAAGGTTCACTCAGGGTGTTTTGACTCCAAGAAAAATTAAGGAACTTGTTAGATTTTTTAAGGCAAACTCTTCTTTTCCATGGCTTTCCCAGAAATTCCACTCTTCCAGCCCTGGGTGGCTCTTTTGGTCAGCTGTCTCTCACATCCACCAGCTCAGCTGATTTATGGCCACACAAACCCCTTTGTTTGGAATTTCTGGCTCAGCTCCATAAAGTTCTAAATCAATCCCTGAAGATTTGATTCCTTCTAGTCCACGGAAGGGAAGCTTCCATAAACGTGGATATTCTGGGAAAGCCTCTGGTTTGAATTCCTCTCCCAAGGGGGTGGAGATGCCTCCCAAACCCAGGATTGAGAAAAAGAGCCAAAGGCTACTCAGGAAAGAAGATCCAGCTTGGGAGCCTGGTGTCCATTTCTCTTCTCCCAGGCTTTTCCAAGGAGATGGGAAGCTGGGAATATCTGGAATGCTTTCACCTGGACACTTCTTTCCCTTCACAGGGAATTTTCTTGCAACTGAAATAACAGCAACCAGTGAAATCCTTCCAGTGCCCCCATGCCAAGGGGGTGGAAGAGGGGGGTGAAAATCCAGTGGATTATTTGGCAGCTGTGGGGAGGAAGGACCTAGAATTCTTTGGTCCCTTTTTTTCCCTTTTAATTGTCTTTAATAAGATTTATCAGCTCTTTCTGGCCAAGAATTGTCCTGACAAGTATCCCCAGTCAGTTCTGTGGGGAGGACAAGCTGGGAATGGTCAGCAGGTGGGATACAAAAACATTTTGGAACTCTCAGTTTTGGGTTCTTTTTCCACTCCTGGTTTTCCCAACAAAGCTCTCCTGTGCACATCACATGTCAGGGATATCAACACCTGGATTCTTCCTCTCACCAGTTTCTCCCTCAAAAGCCTGGTACCAGCTCCTGGTTTCCTGATCTGACATGGTTTGGAGCTGAGCAGAAAGCCCAGCTTTGACCTTGATGGTTCTCTTGGGACCACTGCTCCCAGTGCTTTGAAATAGGACTCAAAACATCAGGGAATTCCAGAAGGTTTGGGTTGGAGGGACCTCAAAGCCCATCCAGTGCCACCCCTGCCATGGCAGGGACACCTCCCACTGTCCCAGGCTGCTCCCAGCCCCAATGTCCAGCCTGGCCTTGGGCACTGCCAGGGATCCAGGGGCAGCCCCAGCTGCTCTGGGCACCCTGTGCCAGGGCCTGCCCACCCTCCCAGGGAACAATTCCTGCCCAATCTCCCATCCAGCCCTGCCCTCTGGCACTGGGAAGCCATTCCCTGGCTCCTGGCCCTCCAGCCCTTGGGAATTGTCTCTCTCCAGGTTTCCTGCAGCTCCTTCAGGCCCTGCAAGGCCACACTGAGCTCAGCCCAAAGCTTCTCCTCTCCAGGCTGAACAATGCCAGCTCTCGCAGCCTTTCCTCCCAGCAGAGCTGCTCCATCCCTCTGCTCATCCTGGTGCCTCCTCTGGCCTCTCTCCAGCAGCTCCACGTCCTCCCTGTGCTGGGCCCAGGGCTGGGGCAGCTCTGCAGGTGGGCTCTCACCTGGGCACAGGGGCACCATCCCAATCCCTTCCCTGCTGCCCACGCTGGGGCTCAGCCCAGAATAATCCCAATCTTCTGTTCCATTCCGAGAATCCCAGGCTCTGACCTTCTCCAATCCATGACTCATGTGCTGCCAGGAAGGTGAAGGTCCGAAGATTAATGAGTTACTTCATTGTCCGCAGCCCTCAGAGCCTCTGCAATCAGCTCAGCTGAAGCCCTTGGAGCCATTCCCAACACTTGATCCTAATCATGGCTCTGCACCTGGCCCAGCTTTCTGCTCGGGACAATATGTGACCAAATTTATTGTGGCAGTTTTGTTTTCTCTCTTTCCATTTACTTCTTCTTCCCCTCGGAGTTCAATGGATCCTTGCTAGGATGAGACCCAAACAACATCAATGGAACGGATTGTGTGGGAGAGCCCCGGGCAGGGGGAGCAGGAGCATCCAGCTGTATCCTGCTTTCCTGCTTTGATGTCCTTGGCCAGAGATGGATGCATGATTCAGACCACCCACAGGCCAGGCCTGGCTCCTTCCTGGGAGAAGGGATCATGGATCCAGCACGCAACACCTGTGAATGGGAATTCTGTGTCCTTCACTGCCTGCACAGGGAGAGGACCCCAGGGAGCGGCTGGAGCTGGGCCAGGAGGGATTTAGGTTGGATACTGGGAAAGGTTCTTCCCCCAGAGGCTGCTGGGCACTGCCCAGGCTCCCCAGGGAATGGGCACGGCCCCGAGGCTGCCAGAGCTCCAGGAGCGTTTGGACAGCGCTGCCAGGGATGCCCAGGCTGGGATTGCTGGGGGTCTGGGCAGGGACAGGGGTGGGACTGGCTGATCCTTGTGCTTTCCTTCCCCTCAGGATATTCCAGGATTCCAGGATTTGACAGCCCTGGAGGGACCTTCTCTGGAGGTGAATCCAGGCAGGATTTCCACTCTCTGCTCGCTCTGTTGGGGTTTTCCATGTTGTGCTTTAAACTCCCCTTGGTTTTCTGGTGTTATTTTTCAGTCTTGCTTTTCTTTCCAAGTGGGAAAGGCATCAGGAGTCACAGGGATGCTCAGAGAGCACTTTGAGGGTGAAGCTCATCCTTTATTCTTCACTCTTTCAGTAACATGGACTTAGATTTCCCCATTTAACATCCCTGTCATTCCAAGTGAGCTGGATGACAGAAAAAAAACTGCTCCAAAAAACTGTGGGCACGAAGAAAACCCCGAGTCAAAGGCAGCTTATCAGGCCCAGCTGCTGCTTATCACCAATGCTCCATCTGCTCCATCTGTTTGGCATAAACAATTCCTTGATTTTCTTTTTTTTTTATTGGTGTCCTATGGTCCATCCAAACAATGAGCAGAGGGAAAAAGAGAAACTGTAAATAAATTTTACAGTGTCACTAAGAGCGTTCACATTAAGGGGAACTATTTGGAGGCGATGCCAGTTCTTAATAAATTGCTTTTATTCGGGTGTTTTTACAAGGAGAAAAGAAGAAAAAAGCAGGAACAATGGAAGAATGGAAACTGCTCCATCACTCCTTTTAATAATAAATATTCCCAGGCTGTTCTCCTCACAAAGGAGGGGACCAAGGTCTTTATTTTTGCTTTTTTTTGGGGTCCATCTCAATGGCAGGGGCATAAAAAAGCCCCTGAGTCAGCTGGCTGAGCTCCCTTCCTGCAGTTTTCCCTGGATTTCTGGGCCGTGGTGCCAACCCTGGGGCTGAAGAGGCACCTTGGGCTCACCTGGGCAGCCCAGGGCGACTCCAGATCCAAAGCTCAGCCTTTGGAAGGAGGAAAGTCCTTCCCAGCTGGTGAATTCCCCTAAGGACCAGCAGCACTCTTTAGGACAGCAGGTTTTCCTCAGGAGGATTCCCATGGTCCTAATTCCCAGTTGTGGCACTTGTTTGCTTTAATTCCTTGGACATGGGACCCCACGGTCTCCATTTCACCAAGAATTCCATTCAAGCATCCCAATGTTGCCCTGGAGTTCAAGCTCCTCCCTCCTGAAGCAGCATCTCCTGGGGGCTCCTGATTTACCTCTCCAGGACCACGTGGATTTTGCAAGGAAATGTCTGAATGAGGATTCATGGAAAACCCTAAATGTGGGCAGCACACAGCACAGAGAGGAATTCCCACAGAATTCCTGTCACTGAATATGGCAATGGGGGTTCACATTCCAGGGGGCCCAGCAAAGTTCCTTTTTTCCCCTCTCTTTTCAGTAATTTCTTTTTTAGGGATGAGATACTTGATCTGTGTCTATTTTACAGCCCCCATGTGTTCAATTCCTGCCTGCAGGGATTCTGGGAAGCTTTGCCTGGCATCTCCAAACCTAAAGTCATCCTGGTACCACAGGAGAGGAGTATGGAATGTGTGGCTGTCCTGGAAATGTGGCATTAGAAATATGGATACTCCATCAGGCTTGGAAAATCCAGCCCTAGGCTGACATTGACAGGTCCTGGACCCCCAGACAGGAGCAGGGAAACACTGGGAAAAATGGCAGAGGATTCAGCTTTCAAAGGGAAGAAAAGAATCCCAGAATCCCAGAATGGTTTGGGTTGGAAGGGACCTCAGAGCCCACCCAGTGCCACCCCTGCCATGGCAGGGACACCTCCCACTGTCCCAGGCTGCTCCAAGCCCCAATGTCCAGCCTGGCCTTGGGCACTGCCAGGGATCCAGGGGCAGCCCCAGCTGCTCTGGGCACCCTGGGCCAGGGCCTGCCCACCCTCCCAGGGAACAATTCCTGCCCAATCTCCCATCCAGCCCTGCCACTGGAGCTTGGGACAGTCCATGGAGGACTTTCCCATCCCCTCTGTGTCTGATGTGGCACCTGGAGATGCACCCAGGGAGTTTGGGATTTGTGCAGGAAAGGTGGTTTTTCCAATGGGAAATGACAAATCCTCCAGGAGTGGGAGCCAAGGAGCCTGAGGGCAGAGCTCCCCGGGGCTGCAGCTCCTCCCGAGGGGCAGCGCAGGGACAGCTCCGATCTCTGCTCCTGGGCCAGGGACAGCAGCCAGGGAGCGGCTGGAGCTGGGCCAGGGCAGGGTTAGGTTGGATTTTAGGGAAAGGTTCTTCCCCCAGAGGCTGCTGGGCACTGCCCAGGCTCCCCAGGGAATGGGCACGGCCCCGAGGCTGCCAGAGCTCCAGGAGCGTTTGGACAGCGCTGCCAGGGATGCCCAGGCTGGGATTGCTGGGAGGTCTGGGAAGGGGCTGGATCAGTGATCCTGTGGGTCCCTTCCCACTCAGGAATTCCAGGATTCCATGATGTCCCACTGACTGACCCCCACAGCCCCTGGGCCTGAACGAGCTCTTCGCCTTTAGCAGAGCCCAGAAGAGCTTTTAAAATGAAATACAGGCCCAGTGATCCAAAGGGAGTCAGAGCCCTTGGATGTGCTCCACATTTGCTTGGTGGGGCAATTCTAATGAGTAATTGATTGCTAATTCCATGTGCTGAAACATCCTGGTCCTTCCCTATCCACCAAGAACTGGGAGTTTCTCTTGGGCTTGGTTTTTATCCAAACCTTGGGCCTGCTGGTCTGGGTGAAGCATTTTGTGCCTGATTAATCCACTGCATTGTCTTGGGTGAGTGTTGATTAATTGCTGAATTGCAGATCAATTTTAATGAAGCTCCCAGTGCTGCTTTAGGGCCACGGGGGCCCCGTTATTCCTTTGGCTCCATGGGTCAGTGTTTTGTTGGACCTCAATAGGAAAACTCCTGGCACAGCTTCCCACTTCCCTACAAGTGAGGAGACAACAGCAGAGCTCCAGCAGACAACAAACTTTATTAAACTCACATGGACATGCATAAAAAAGAGAAATATTGGAGCGAGTTCCTCACACTCCTGGGCCAAGAGCAACAAAAGTCCTTTTCATTAGGAACTCCCAATCCAGGTGCAGTCAGGGAAAAAGGGAACTGCAGCCCATGCCAGGCAGGAAAACAAAAATAAAGTAAAATAAAGTAAAATAAAATAAAATAAAATATATACAATATAAAATATAAAATATAAAATATAAAATATAAAACATAAAACATAAAATATAATAGAAAATAAAATAAAATGGAAAATAACCTGCAGGTCTCAAGAAGAAGCAGACCAGAAACCAACCCTGGGCTGCAGCAGGGCCAGCGAGGGGACTCTGCCCCTGTGCCCAGGTGAGAGCCCACCTGCAGAGCTGCCCCAGCCCTGGGACCAGCACAGGGAGGACGTGGAGCTGCTGGAGAGAGGCCAGAGGAGGCACCAGGATGAGCAGAGGGATGGAGCAGCTCTGCTGGGAGGAAAGGCTGCGAGAGCTGGCATTGTTCAGCCTGGAGAGGAGAAGCTTTGGGCTGAGCTCAGTGTGGCCTTGCAGGGCCTGAAGGAGCTGCAGGAAAGCTGGAGAGAGACAATTCCCAAGGGCTGGAGGGCCAGGAGCCAGGGAATGGCTTCCCAGTGCCAGAGGGCAGGGCTGGATGGGAGATTGGGCAGGAATTGTTCCCTGGGAGGGTGGGCAGGCCCTGGCACAGGGTGCCCAGAGCAGCTGGGGCTGCCCCTGGATCCCTGGCAGTGCCCAAGGCCAGGCTGGACATTGGGGCTGGGAGCAGCCTGGGACAGTGGGAGGTGTCCCTGCCATGGCAGGGGTGGAGTTGGATCATTAAGGTCCTTTCCAACCCAACCCATTCCACGGTTCTGTATCTGCCCTGCTCTTCACTGTTCCTCTCCACCCTTTCCCTTTTCCCCCAGCTGGGGCAGGACAATCCCATCACAAAATTCTTCCAGGATGAAAAGAGGCTCAGAGTGCTGCACACTTCATGGAGCTTCACATAACCAGGCCCCAGACTGGGATGCTGCTGGAATTCCAGTGTGCTGCCAGTGGCTCTTCCAGGTGCTGGGGTCTCCCACCTGCTGTGGAGGTGCTCACACCCAGGAGGTCTCCAGTGGAATTCCAGCCAGGACTACCTGTACCCACACATCTGCCATTCCAGTGTTTTCCCTCCTCTCCTGCAGGCTCTGGCTGTGCCCCTGGATCATGTTTGGAAGAACATCCAGCAGAAGTGCCCCAGCACTCCATGAGCGGGCAGTGCCTGTGCTGGGAGCACACCAAGGGCAATATTTGCTTCCAATTCCAAACAGGAAGCTCCGAGAAGCTCCAGCTTGCAGGGAGCGTGGGATGTGGGAACAGGGAGATGCTGGAGTGGTGCTGCAGGACTTTTCCACCCTCCAGGTTGGCTGCCCTGAGCAGGGAGGAGCTGCTGGGACTGGAGAGCTCCAGAGAGCTGCTCCCACCTGGGGAAATGGGATTTGGCTTTTCCAGGGAAGGGAGGTGGGTGGTGCTGGCAGGAGCGGGAGCAGCAGCCCTCAGCCCAACTTCTCTGCCTGCTTTAATTGGATTTTGTGATCCTAACATTCCCAACTGTTCTGTGTCCTGTGGACAAGGAGGAGAAAACATTTATGGTGTTATTTGAGGGAATATTGAAAGGACATTTTGCTTTCCTTCCATAACAAAACCCCACAGAATTTTATGCAGGATCAGCTTCCAGAGGGTAAGGTTTCTTTTCCAGTGGGATTTAGCAGCAGGATGAGACCCAAGGATGCCCAGCAGGTCCTGAGCAGCCACCAAGCCAAGGGTGGCTTCCTGCACCAGGGGACCACAGCCAGGTCCTGTTGTAGGTGAACGTCCCAAACAAAGCTCCCCATTCCATGATTTAAAACCCAGCCAGAAAATGGGAATCCAGGCAGGATTCCCAGTTCACAACTGGCATTTCAATAATACTCTTGAGATGAGGCCTTTTTTTAATATAATTTTAAAAATTATAACCTTGAGGGCTGTGAAGGGAATTGGGGCATGGAGGGGACATTCCAGTCATTCCCAAGCAGCAGCTTTGACTCTTTTTAAATGTGGAGTTTTCTTGACCAAATTTGCAGGATAAGGAGAGAAGTTTCACCTTTCCTGGTGTCACATAAACCCAGCTGGCTCCAGGCCTGGAGATGCAGCATCAGAAACGTTGCAGATGATGCAGTAGCGAACTCATTTGGTTATTCCATGGACTCAGGTCATCCTGAAGGAAAGGAATATAAATATATATTTAAAAAAACAGGATAATTTGCCTACTGGATATTTGCAAAGGATAAATCCATAGGATTTTTTTAAAGTGTATTTGAAGTGTTTAGTAATCACAGCTGCTCTGGGCACCCTGTGCCAGGGCCTGCCCACCCTCCCAGGGAACAATTCCTGCCCAATCTCCCATCCAGCCCTGCCCTCTGGCACTGGGAAGCCATTCCCTGGCTCCTGGCCCTCCAGCCCTTGGAAATTGTCTCTCTCCATCTTTCTTTTTGGCTCCTGCAGGTCCTGGAAGGCCACAATGAGGTTCCTCCAGTGCTGAGGTACTGGTGACAGGATTTTTGTGGCTCCTGAAGTGGGATCCAAAGGAACATTCCACATCATGGAAGGGAGGGCAAGGAGGACACTGAGGGCAGGTGCAGATTGCAAGAGGAAGAGGCAACGAGTCCATCGGGGGTTGCTTTTAAAGCAGATTCTTTCTGTTCTCTGGATTTATCTGGGGCACATCCTGCACTGCCAGAGGGAAGAGGAACAACCTCAGAATTCCAGCGGATGAGCAGAACCAGGCTCTTGGATTGGCTTTGACCACCCGGCTCACTGGTGGGAACCCTCTGGAGCTGCAGCTTCCAAGGCAAATGGGCACTGCAGGGTGGGGGAAAGGGGGAAGCCAAGGTGGGGAAATGTCCCTGCTCCATCCCTGGGGACTGCCAGGACCCTGTGTGGCTCAGGTGACAAAACTCTGGTCACATCCAGCCCAGAGTGGCCCTGGCAGCTGTGGGGTCCCTCCTACTGGGACCACCTCACCTGCAGAGGGACACTGGGATCTTTGGGATTTGTCCCTGAAAACAACTGGAGCCCAGCAGGACTTGAAGGATGTGCTCCCGCCTGAGATGTTTGTCCTGCTTTGGGCTTGGAGCTGTTCCCAGAGCCCCTGACCAGCACTGCAACTACCAAAATCCCTCTGGAGATGCCTCCTCATCCTTCCTGAGAGCAGGGAGTGCTGAACCTATCACTTCCACCCAGCACATGAGCACTAAATCCATCCTTTGCACCCGGACTCGAGGGGGATCCATGGCACAGCTTCCATGGAAAAGCAGAACACCCCCAGGATCTCAACAAGGCCCTTTTGTGCTGCTCTGTTCCCTGACCACAATGAAGCAGCATCTCCTGGCTGTCCAGGCTGACATCCAGGCAGCTGGAAGCTCTCAGGAAAACTTGGAAGCTGCCAAGTCACCATTTCCAGGTGGGAAAGGGGCCATTCCCAGGGGGAACAGGAGTGACAGATAAATAACCAAAGAAACAGATGTGTGGCAGCCCTTCAGAGCAGGGAAATTGAGACTCCTGGGGAGGAATTTCAGCTGCAGCAGAGCTGTTACAGGGGCTCCAGGAGAGCTGGAGAGGGACTTGGGATAAGGGATGGGGTGCCAGGAGCCAGGGAATGGCTTCCCAGTGCCAGAGGGCAGGGCTGGATGGGAGATTGGGCAGGAATTGTTCCCTGGGAGGGTGGGCAGGCCCTGGCACAGGGTGCCCAGAGCAGCTGGGGCTGCCCCTGGATCCCTGGCAGTGCCCAAGGCCAGGCTGGACATTGGGGCTGGGAGCAGCCTGGGACAGTGGAAGGTGTCCCTGCCATGGCAGGGGGTTGGAGTTGGATGATCATTCAGATCCCTTCCATCCCAACCCATTCTGTGATTCCATGACTGACAAAAGGAATTTTCACCCCTGTTTGTCCATGCACTGGTGAGTATGGAACTGGACCGGGGTGGATTAACCCCTTTTGATCTTTGCTTCCATCCACATCCCTTCCCCGATTCCCACGCCAATTCCTCTTTGCTGGCATTCCCACTGCTGTTTCCCGGCATACTTCCCCCAGGAATCTGTGCTCAGTGGACATTGCTGTCCCCCCAAGAAGGCAGGAGTGTGCAGGTGATGTGTCCATGCACAGCCAGGGCTTTTCCCAAAGATTTATTAACTTCACCTCTGGTTTTCTCAGGAATGGTCCAAGGAAGGTGCAGAGAAAATGAGAGGCGTGGAAAAGGCAGAGTGGAATTGTGCTGGATTGATCTCCTGTGAGTTCCTTGTTATGGAAAATCCATCAGAAAGAGGGGGAATAAACAAAGGAATTTGGGGCGCCAGCAGTGCAAATAAAGGCATTGTTAGCTGGGATGGGTGTTTGGGTTTCTCCCTTCCTTTGGGAGCTGCTGCAGAGGAAGCAGATTAGGGATTGCCAGCTCTGGCAAAATCGACCGCTGGCATCATAATGACCTCATTATGGGCTGTAAATGAGCTCACAGCCCAATTATGTGTGCAGGGAAAAAACACCTCGGGAGCTGCCCACAGGTGCGGGGTTAACCCCTCACTCGCTGGGATCCAGCTCCAGCCACAGCGCTGAGCTCTGGGAGCTGGGAAAGGCTTGGATCCAACAGCTGTGGAGGCTGAGTGCAGCTGCATTTCCTCCTGTCCATCTGCAGTGCGACCAAAAATCCTCGGCTGTTTGTTTGCCTGGCTGCTGGTGACTGGGAACCCCAGAATCCCAGAGGCTGGAAAACAGATCCAACACCAGCGAGGCCCAGCTGTGCCTGATGCCCACCTTGTCCCCAGCCCAGAGCTGGGGGAGGAGATGGAGAGCCGAGGACGTGACACAGGTCCAGGGATTTTATGGTGGGGATAGGAGAGGCCGGGACAAGGGATACAGCAAAGGGATATTTGACAGGAGGCAGGGTTGAGTGCAAGGGAACCAATGGAAATAACACAAAGGAGGGATTTAGGGAAGGAACCAATGGGGCATCGAGGAACAAAGAATTTTCTAGATACATACTAGAATTTTCTGATACATATTAAACTTGGGAAATGAATATACACAACCTCATACATAAAGCAAGGAGGGAAAAACATTAACTAATCAGGGGAAAACATGCAAAGAGCAGACCAAAGGACTCATGGGTTCTCACCATGACTGCAGAGTTACGTGCTAAACTTGGGTTGCTGACCACCGCAGCTGGCTGAGCTCTGCTCAGGAAACAGAGCAGCTGGAGCTGCCTGCACCACCAAAACATCCAGCCCTTCCTGGGACACCTCCAGGGACGGGCACTCCAAACCTCCCTGGGCAGCCCCTGCCAAGGCCTGAGCTCCCTTTCCATGGGGAAATTCCTGCTGCTGTCCACCCTGAGCCTGCCCTGGCCCAGCCTGAGGCCGTTCCCTCTCCTCCTGTCCCTGTTCCCTGGCAGCAGAGCCCGACCCCCCCGGCTGCCCCCTCCTGTCAGGGACTTGTGCAGAGCCACAAGGTCCCCCCTGAGCCTCCTCTGCTCCAGCCTGAGCCCCTTTCCCAGCTCCCTCAGCCGCTCCTGGGGCTCCAGCCCCTTCCCAGCTCCCTTCCCTGCCCTGGACACGCTCCAGCCCCTCCAGGGCTCTCCTGCAGGAGCCAGAACTGGGCACAGCCCTCGAGGGGCCTCTCAGTGCCCAGCACAGAGGGACAATCCCTGCCCTGCTCCTGCTGCTGCCAGGGGGAAATTCCAGCAGATCCAACCCCCCTGAAATAAAAGGCTTCCCAAGGTTGCTTGGCTGAGACCTCTCCTTTGGTTTTCCCGTGTTCCTTTACATAAAACACATTCCCTGGAGGAAACTGAGACTCCAGAGGAGCCCAAATCCTTCTGCCCAAAACCAATTCCCTGCCTGCCTTACCTATGGCTCTTCCACTGGACCTGAACTCTTCCCATCCTCCTCACAATTCCTCTCCCCTCATCCCTGCCTCCATCTCCTTTTCTGTTCCTTAAGTCTCAATATCCCTTTTCACATTTGGATTATGGAAAAATCTTCCCGAATGTCCTCGTTAGCCATAGAAAGCTCTTCCATGTCTTCTCCAGTTTTCTGGACATGACAATATAGACATTTGGAATGAGAACATGGAAGCATGGGATACACAGGACACTGCAAATCCAACATTTCCCGAACACTTCCATTATATGGGAAGAGCAGGAAGCTCTTGTTGAGGCACCTCTGCCATGACTCAGAGCTCTGAGGTTCCTCTGCCAGGAAAGGTCCTGGGCAACGTGAGATCTCAGTCAGGGACAGTTTTATGGAAGTATTGATAAAGTGGGAACAGCTGGGATGGACAAAAGCGTGGCCAGGTCTCCCTGTACCTACTACAAATCCAGAAATCCTAACAGACGTAGAAAGTCCTGAAAATATCCTAAATATCCTAAAAATACCCTGAACCCAGGCAGAATTTTGAGGCAGAAGAGCTTTGTTTCCAGAAAATCCAAGCACATGGGAACAGTCACCTTTCCTATAGAGACATGGCTGTTCCATGGAAGTCTGAGCTTATGGATCCTCCTTTCTCATGGATTTGTATCTGGAGGCTGACTTTGGTACACAGTGCCAGGAGCCAGGGAATGGCTTCCCAGTGCCAGAGGGCAGGGCTGGATGGGAGATTGGGCAGGAATTGTTCCCTGGGAGGGTGGGCAGGCCCTGGCACAGGGTGCCCAGAGCAGCTGGGGCTGCCCCTGGATCCCTGGCAGTGCCCAAGGCCAGGCTGGACATTGGGGCTTGGAGCAGCCTGGGACAGTGGCAGTGGGACGGGGTGGGATTGGGTGGGCTTTAAGGTCCATCCCAACCCAAACCAGTCTGGGATTATTTGTTTTCAGACTCCCCTTTCCTTGTTTTCTCCCACAGCAGCTGTGAGCTCTGCCTGCTGCCAGCTCTGCTCTGCAGGATTTTCTCCTGAAGTCCTGAAATCCTGAAACCCTGCCATCCCTGTTTTGCATCCGTTTATTGCCTCCCATCACTGTCCATAAAATCTCTGGAGCAGAGCTGAGTTTTTTGCTGTTCCCACCATGAGACACAAACCTGGAGATGGAGTTTCTCAGGCAACAGGGTTTGACAGGAAGTAATGACATCCCATGGGTGACAGTGAGAACAAATCCAGGCATCTCCCAGTGGGGAACGATGCAGCAGGATGGGATTCTAATTATCCTGCAAGGTCAAGAGAACCAGGAGATCAAGGAATCACAGAAGGAATTGGGGAAGGGACCTTAAAGCCCATCCAGTGCCACCCCTGTCATGGGCAGGGATGCCTCCCACTGTCCCAGGCTGCTCCAAGCAGGCCTGGGACACTGCCAGGGATGGAACAACCTGGGATAGTGGAAGGTGTCCCAGCCCATGGCAGGGGGTGGAATGGGATGATCTTTAATCCAAACCCAAACCAGTCTGGGCTTCCATGATCCACTCTCCCTCACTTTGTTGTTCCTTTGGCTCATTCTGCGGGTGATGGACACTGAGGAACAGACTCATTCCAAGGCTGTGGCCATCCTTTCCAGGCTGGAACAGCTCCTGGAAGAGCTGCACTGCAGAGCTTGCTTGTCCTGCTTGAAAAACAGACTGAACCTGAATATCTGCAGCACTGCTTCAATTCCTGCCCTGTCAGAGCCGTGACAAATGTCCCTCTGCAGTGACAAATTCCAGGAGAGGCTGGAGCGGGATCGATGCTGATTTATCACACTCCACGCTGTCCTTGCCAGCAGTGATGACTCTCTGCAGATGGAGAGGGAAGAAAAGACTGGGATGGTTCCTGAGCTGTATCCAAGGAGGAAAAGGAGCCATTGTTTGAGTGCAGCTGCGTCACTGGGCTCCTGTCAGGAGTGGGCAGTGGCCTCTGGCAAGGCCCTGAGTGGCTTGGCTGCTCCATGAACTGTGGAAAACAGGGAGAGAAGCTTTGGGATTGAGGGAAATGTAAGGGATGAGTGGCTGTTATCCACAGCTCCTACTCCTCAGAGTCTGCAGTGAAAAAACCAAGGGTAATAAAGCTGTGGAGCTGGCAGGGGGTGCTTTAGATGGGGTTCTGCTCAAACATTTCTTCCTTTCAAGCTGTTTTCTTGTTTAAAACTGGTTCTAATGTGTGGTTTTAGCAGGTATTTGTGACAAGCAGAGAACTTTGCAGAGGCACCACTTGGGAATCTCAAGGTCACCTCAGAAGGGTGTGTGGATTTTCCCTGGAAACACACGGAGGTTCTTTTGCAGGAACTCTGTTTATTCAAACAGAAAACGTGTCTAAGAATCACAGAGTGGTTTAGATTGGAAGGGATCTTAAAGCTCATCCCATTCCCACCCCTGCCATGGCAGGGACACCTCCCACTGTCCCAGGCTGCTCCAAGCCCCAGTGTCCAGCCTGGCCTTGGGCACTGCCAGGGATCCAGGGGCAGCCCCAGCTGCTCTGGGCAGAGCAATTTTTGGCTGCCACTGAAGTTACCCAGGATTTTCAGATCATTCAGACACTGGACAGCCCTAAATCACCTGGAAAACTGTGACCTGTGTACAGTTATTCACTAAAATGGCCTGGAGCATGCCTGGGCTTAGGAAGTCCATAACCAGGCCTCAGTGGTCTATACTGGCTCTACTGGAGCAGCTCAGATTCACACTGGGTAGAGATGTGGCTGTGAAGATCCCATGATTTTTAATTTTTTCCCCATTTAGGGACAAGATTCCAAGGAGCTGGTGCTCATCCCCTGCTCTCAGCTCATGACTAAAGCCTGGGTCTGCTGCAGCCTCAACAATTTTCCTTCTTTTCTGATCTTTTTCTCTGGAACCCAGAGGGGAAAATCCAGCACACACGAAGCAGGAGCTCCCTGCTGTAACCCCATGAATGTTTCATGGCGATGAGCTAGCTTTGTTCCCTGTGGATGCAGAGCATTCCTGGAGGGACAATGAACATTTCGCCTGGAAGAGCAGCTGGTTTGAGCCTTCCAGGGCCAGAAGTGAAGTGTGGCATCCATAAAATCCTTCATTCACGGCAGCAAAGAGCTGAATTCCCAGGACCCAAATACTTGCCTGCTCCAAAGGTAAATCCTGCCACCAGAACAGGGAATGAATGCAGGAGTGAAGGTTTGGTAGGAAAACAATGGGAGGAACTGAACACTCTCAAAAAACAATGAGTGGGCTTTAAGGAAGGGGTATTGGAGGGTGAAAATTCCTGCTAATGAGCAGCTCTCCTTGGGAGGATCCAACACCCAGCAGAAATATGCAGGGATAAGTGGGAACAAGACTGCTCATGTAGGGAAAACAAAATTATCCTGTCCCAGGCTGTAACGAAATCCCAAGTACCTTGGAGCTGATGCAAAAACTTCCACTGATTCCGGATGAGGCTTGGATGGGACCCACAGCAAGGGAACATTACAGGGAATCCAGATCCAAGCAGTGGGATCATCACTGTGTTCAATGAAGTGGTTGGGAAAGGGTTTCACTTTGGGAAGGCTCTTCATGGAAAAGATTTCATCCTTATTGGACTCATGGGAACCATCATTCCTACAGACAGAACCCCAAACACAATTCCCTGCTTCCCCTGAGATGGGAAAACCATGGGATCTCCAAGGTGGGAAGAGACCCTCAAGATCATCCAGTGACCTGGATTAAAAGTGGGATGGGATGAGGGGAAGTGAGGAAGGTGAGGGAGACCTAGAGGTGTGAAAGGGGATAGAGGGAAGAGTGGTGAGCCAAGGAGCTGAAGATCCCAGGGAAAAACACCAGAGGATTGAGGAAGGGCACTTGGAAATGATTTTGAAGGGGGAGAGAAGCTAAAACATTGGAGAATGTTGGGAATCTGGGAGAGCTTCCTATGATTATCCTCTAAAAAGGGCAGGGCACTGGTGGCTTTCTGCGCTTGATTTTTAGAGGGAAATCTGAATTTATTTCTCAGCATTCTCCTCTGTCCCCTCGGGCCAGAATCCCTCTGTAAAGCACCCCCAAAACATTGCCTGAAAGGAAAACAAAACCTGAGGGATTTTTGTTGATTTATGCTGGGCTACCTTTTCTTCCAGGAAGAGCCTGAAGCTGTTCCCAGTGAAGCCAGTGGAAAAATTCCCACTGCCATTAACTGAGGGACTGGAACTTCTCCACAGGTGAAGGCAGAGGCGTTGCTCCTTCTGGGATTCCTGGAGCCCAGGAGATCAAGTGCTGCCTCTTAATCAGTGACCTCCCATCTCCAGCATCCTACAGAATCCAGACTTTTCCCCTGTGCCAGCTGTGGCAGCCATTCCATGGATTTCCTTCTGGTGTTGCCCGCCCCTTTCTCTGGCATGAGGATCCCCTGCTGTTTGACCAGAATTCACTCATTTGGGATCACCCCACAAATTTTCCCCTTGTTGAGGCTCTACCTGCTCCCTACCCTGGGATTCCTTTCCCTGAACCCTGTGGGATATGGATCAGGTCCTTAAAGGAGGAACAAAAATGTCCCTGCGTTGTTGGGAGGGGGATGTTTGGGTTTGCTGCTGGTTTTGCATTTCCCCTTGAAGGCTTCAGGTTTGTGCCTGCCTTGGGGGAGAGGCTTGAGATGAAACCTCATCCAAAACGTGCCTTTTCCAGTTCTATTAAAGAAAAAAAATAACATGGGGGAATTTTCTAGATTCCACCCAACCCATAATAACTTTTGAAAAGTTAATTTGCTGCAGCTGCTTTAGAACTCCTCCTAAGGCCACAACTCCACATGATTACACAACCACAGCAGCTTTTATGGCTGAGTGCAAACACTACCCTGGTTTTGTTGTTCTACAAAAGCCAATGTTTGGTTTAAAGATTCCCTTGGATTTTTAATCCACTTTGCTTGGGAATCTCACTCACCACCAGGATTTTTAGAGCCTTCACTTGCTTTTGGGCCTCCTGTTTGCCACATCTCTGAGGGTTTTGCTGCACACTGGGGCCAAATTATCAGTCCAGCAGAAGCAGGGCAGGGATTGTCCCTCTGTGCTGGGCACTGAGAGGCCCCTCGAGGGCTGTGCCCAGTTCTGGCTCCTGCAGGAGAGCCCTGGAGGGGCTGGAGCGTGTCCAGGGCAGGGAAGGGAGCTGGGAAAGGGCTGGAGCCCCAGGAGCGGCTGAGGGAGCTGGGAAAGGGGCTCAGGCTGGAGCAAAGGAGGCTCAGGGGGGACCTTGTGGCTCTGCACAAGTCCCTGACAGGAGGGGGCAGCCGGGGGGGTCGGGCTCTGCTGCCAGGGAACAGGGACAGGAGGAGAGGGAACGGCCTCAGGCTGGGCCAGGGCAGGCTCAGGGTGGACAGCAGCAGGAATTTCCCCATGGAAAGGGAGCTCAGGCCTTGGGAAGAGCTGCCCAGGGAGGTTTGGAGTGCCCATCCCTGGAGGTGCCCCAGGAAGGGCTGGAGGTGGCACTCAGTGCTCTGGGCTGGGGACAAGGTGGGCTTCGGGCACAGCTGGGCCTGGCTGGGCTGGGAGGGCTTTTCCAGCCTCAGGGATTCCATGATATTGGATAAAAACCCATCATCTGTCTGCTGGGGTGTGGAACACCTCACTGGTGTCTCCTGTTGGGGTCCCCCACACAGGCCTAGCCTGGGACTAAGCTCAGCCCCCCATTCCTGTCCCTGCTGTCCCCTCCCCTGTTGGACACAAACCCGGCCAGCCCCTGGCTGTGCTAAGAAAAGTTCTGCCTCTGCACAGAGCCAGCTTTGCCCGAGGACTCTGTCAGCCAAAATCACAAGGATATTTCTATTTAAATCCCATCCAGTGAGGGCACATCAGGAATATTTTTACCCTGGTAGCACACACGCCACTACCAATAAGGGGGGATTGTTGTTATGAGCTGGCTGTTAAAATCCAGCCTGGACTAAAAATTGTCGTAGAAAGTCCCAACCTAGGAGGTATCTGTTTGTTTGGACAGGTTATTTAAGACAAGGAGTGAAAATAATGAGTGGGTGTGGGCTCCTACCTTGCATTTTTTCTGTTTAAAAAGGCCTTCCATGGTATTTTCTGGTGATTGGGTCCTGACAGAATTGCAGAGGGAATTAAAAACTTAGCAGGACAATTCTGGGATTCTTTTTTGAGGGAAAAAAATCTTCAGGATGAGAACAACTGCCCAGCAAGTCTGGAGTGTTTCCCCACTAAGAATGCAACAGGAATATTCAGCGATTGTGGAATAAACAGGAGTAGAATTTATTATTTTTGTGTTTCTCTGGGATTAGAGTCTTTCCACCCTTAACATTCTGAGCCTCTGGAAGGCCTGAAGAGATGGAATTGTGCTCCTGGAGCTTCTTCATCCATAGGTGGAAGTGATTGGCTTAGGGAGATGAGTCCCCACCTGATGATTCCTGTGAACTAAACACACCTAAATCCACATATGAACAACTGGCCTGGCATCCAGTGCTCTCCAGGAATTCCACAGAGCTGCGGGACCTGAGACATACGGACCAAAGATTTATCAAAAGCCCCTGGATGTCAAAAACCAGGCTCCTAAATCCATGTTTGGCCAAACAAACAAACAAACAAGCACCTGATTCGGAGCAGCAGCGGCTTGGCCCCAGGTCTGAGGGCTTTGGCTGACGTGACTTGTCCAAAGCCACACAGGAAATCTGCTGCGATTCCAGGAATAGAGCACAGATCCCAGCTTCAACCACAGGCTGCCTCTGTTTTCTTTGTCAGCCCTCATTCCCACAAGGAAGCTAAAGCCAGGATCTCGCTGCAGCCACAGCCAGAGGTGCCCACTGGGAATGGAGCTAAAGAAATTCCTTGTTCTTGGAGTTTGGGGAGTTGTGTGGAGACCCTGGGGCTCCTCAGGACACCCAGGCTTAGACACCAGAGCTCAAGGACACTGTGCCCAGGAAAAAAGCTGGAGAAAAGCTGGGAAAAGGGTGGGTTGGAAGAGCTGCTGTAGGCACAGAGAGGTGGGACAAGATCTTTAAGCTGCTTGTGGGGTAGCCAGCAGGGCAGATGCTCTGCCCACGGGTGATCATGGAATGTTTAACTGGTTTGGGTTGGGAGGGACCTTAAAGCTCATCCACAGCCAGGGACACCTTCCACTATCCCAGGTTGCTCCAAGCTGGCCTTGGACACTCCCAGGGATGGGGAGTCCACAAGCTCTCAGAGCAACCTGGGTTTCACAGAATTCCCTCCCGATATCCCATCTAACCCTGCCTGTTCCAGTTGGAAGCCGTTCCCCCTCATCCTGTTTCTCTCCGAGAGCTCGAAGGGGTTTATACACAATTCTTGTGCAGGTGAGGAGGTGCTGAGGAAACAAAAAGCATCGAGGCAGAGTTTTTGTGAAGGAAATGTTGAGTTTCTCCTCAGGGTCTGTGCATTTGCCATCGTGCAGGGCCCGCCAGTGGGTTCCAAATGCCATCGGATGGAATTCCTGAATCAAAAAGATCACACAAGGTCTGTGTGGAGTCAGAGAAGCAGAAGTAAAAACTCCCTGAACACTGCACTCACACTGTTATTGCTAAAGCAGCCCGGACAATTCCAAATTACAAAGCAGGAAATGTTTGGATGTTCATTTCCAGATCTCTCCTATCGAGGCAAACCACATATTCCTCTTTGGCAGATGCCAAATGTGAGGATTTAAAGGAAATGTTCCTGGAGTTATCCGAGTTTGAGGAGCACTGGAGTGATTTTCTGAATTGTTTGGGTTGTTCTGTTCTAATCTGAACAGATTTTCTCCTGTCTTAAAAGGAAATACACGAAACTCTGGCCTGAGAGCAACCACAGAAGATTTCAGGCTGTGCAACAGGAAGGGGGTGGGAATTGGGAATTGTCAGTGACAAGTGGGGTCTACTGGAAGTCCCATCTTGGATTCAACAATAGGATCGGTGTCTTGATCCTTGCAGTTAAGAAATGTGGATTTCCACATAGGCCCCATCTTGCATGAATTACTGCAGATCTGACAAGTCTGAATTATTGGGCTCCTCCTGGGAGGTTTTTCAAGCCAATTGTAACAACAGCTGATGGGAACCAGCTGCTCCAGCAGAATGAGGAACCAGATCCTTGGCATTTGATGAATTAATAAACCCAGGCACAATACAAATGTCAGCGACAGCCAGCGATTCTCCAGGAGAATGGGGTGCAAAAGGAAAAGAGCAGGAATCCAAGCGCAGCAGCTGTTTGGCCAACAGGTAGGGGGGAACTATTTCTTCATGGCAAAAGCTTGGAAAGCTTTGCCATGATTCCCAAAAAAAAAAAAAAATAATGGAGCTCCTTGCAACTAGATAATACCAGGAGTGCAGGGCTTGAATGAATTTCTGGCTGTTCATTTGAGGAAAAGCCAGGGAGAGAGAGAGAGGGATTGCACATCAATTGTCTGTAAATGCAGGGACAGCGCCTGTGTGATTGGGAATGCGGCTGTAGGGACAGAAATCCTTTCACTGTCACAGCTCCAGTTCCAGAGGCAAGAGGAGGGATCTGAATCCAAATAAACACCTGAAAAAAAAGGGGCAGAGGGGCTTTGTAACAACTGCAGCCCTGACCTTGATTGTGTCAGGATTTTCCACTTGGATTGAACAGAAGTTCCCATGGAGAAGGATCTCTGTACAGGGGACAGCCTGAGGGACTGAATCATGGAATCATGGAATGGGTTGGGTTGAAAGGGACCTTAAAACTCATCCCATACCACCCCTGCCATGGCAGGGACACCTTCCACTGTGCCAGGCTGCTCCAAGCCCCAATGTCCAGCCTGGCCTTGGGCACTGCCAGGGATCCAGGGGCAGCCCCAGCTGCTCTGGGCACCCTGTGCCAGGGCCTGCCCACCCTCCCAGGGAACAATTCCTGCCCAATCTCCCATCCAGCCCTGCCCTCTGGCACTGGGAAGCCATTCCCTGGCTCCTGGCCCTCCATGCCTTGGGAATTGTCTCTCTCCAGCTTTCCTGCAGCTCCTTCAGGCTCTGCAAGGCCACACTGAGCTCAGCCCAAAGCTTCTCCTCTCCAGGCTGAACAATCCCAGCTCTCACAGCCTTTCCTCCCAGCAGAGCTGCTCCATCCCTCTGCTCATCCTGGTGCCTCCTCTGGCCTCTCTCCAGCAGCTCCACGTCCTCCCTGTGCTGGTCCCAGGGCTGGGGCAGCTCTGCAGGTGGGCTCTCACCTGAGCACAGGGGCACAGGGGCACCATCCCAATCCCTTCCCTGCTGCCCAGGGGATGATCAAGACCAGGTTGGACATTGGGGCTTGGAGCAGCCTGGCACAGTGGGAGGTGTCCCTGCCATGGCAGGGGTGGCACTGGATGGGCTTTAAGGTTCCTCCAACCCAACCCATTGCAGGATTCTGGGATTCTGAGCTGCTGCTGTTCAGGAAGTTGGTCTGGGATTTGCTGTGTAATTCCCTGACAAGGCAGCTCAGTGTTCAGACGTGGTGGAAAGGGAAAAAGCCAGGGAGCAATGATTAGAGAGGAACTAAACCCCCCAAAAAATGGATTTGGCCTCTGTTCAAACCCATTATGTGCAACCAGAAGAAAAGAGAAGGGAGGGAAATAAAGCTGATGAGAAATGTAGAAAGGATTAATGGATTGGAAAAGAGATGAATGGGAATATAGATCCATAAAATCCAGAGGAATAAGGAACAGGGAAGGATTACTCATCATTCCTGGTAATAAAACAAGAAAGGAGAAGCTCTCATCAAAGTATCAGGCTCAGTTTTAGAACAGACCAAAGGAAGAACTTTTTAATTCCAGGTGTAATTAAGTTGTGAAAGCCTCGATCCCAACATACTGAGGAGGCCAAAGGTTTGTCCGTTGGGAGACAGTTTGGACAAATCCAGGTAGGATCAGTTTGTCTGGAGCTGATAAACCCTGGCCACAGCCTCCAGCCCAACTGGGAAATCCTGGAGTGCCAGGAATGCAGGAGGGGTGAACCCCATCCTGTGCCCTTCCACTCTTCCCATGGATGGACCACTGGATGCTCCATTCCAGGAAAATAAATCCATTCTGTTGGAATTCAGCTTCAGGTAAAGAGAGATTTCAAAGGTGGTTTTCCTCCCCCAGCTCTCACAGACCCCTTGGACCTCGTCCATAAATTAAAGCTCAGCACAACTGAAGCAGGAAACTCCTGACAGTTCCAGGAGCTGCAGTTGTTGGCATCTCGCCACTCCTGGTGGAATTTCTGCTCCCTGCCTCCTTCTGGGAAGGGATGGAATAATGTGGGCATCCCAAAAAGGAGCTGCCAGTCCCAATCCACATTTCCAGCTCCTTGAATGGGGATTCTTTCCCAAGGTTGTCCTCGGGTTGTGGATTTGGTTTTCCATGTTCTGGAGAACAGGAGGCTCCAGGAGAACTCCTTGAGGCCTTCCTGTGCCTTCCGGGGGTTAAAAAAGGAGGGAGAGGGAGTTTTTATCCCTGCAAATAGTGACAGGAGCCAGGGAATGGCTTCCCAGTGCCAGAGGGCAGGGCTGGATGGGAGATTGGGCAGGAATTGCTCCCTGGGAGGGTGGGCAGGCCCTGGCACAGGGTGCCCAGAGCAGCTGGGGCTGCCCCTGGATCCCTGGCAGTGCCCAAGGCCAGGCTGGACACTGGGGCTTGGAGCAGCCTGGCACAGTGGGAGGTGTCCCTGCCATGGCAGGGGTGGGAATGGGATGATCCTTAAGCTCCTTCCAATCCAAACCATTGTGGAATTCTACAGTTCCATGGTTTGACTGATGATATTGGAGAGTTCCTTCAAACAGAGGTTTTTTCCATGGAACACAAAGATTTTGCACAAAATTCATTTGGGGGAAAAATGTGCTTTAAATTTTTAACGGGATTTAGCAGAGTTCCATCCTTTAAACTTCCCTGGAAAAACTTTCCCCCACCAAATGGAATTGCCCTGTTGTGATGCATTTGCTGGGATTTGGCTGTGGCACTGTCCAATTCCCAGTGTGGATTTATCCAGGATATCAAACACGAGTTAACCCTGGAGCCTGATCTCAGCTAACTACAAACATTCTACTGAAATATCCACAAAATTTTTTTTTCCACAGGAAAAAAATCCCAATAAATTCTCAGCTGGTCAAAAGATGTCCAGAAATGCTGGATCAAGGTATTGTTTGAAACCCTAAATATTCCATTTTCATGAAGAAAGTCAATCAAGGATTTTCCAGGGGGAACTCTGCTAAGCTGGGTGGCTGCTTTACTACGGAATAGTCAAATATTCCAGGCCTTGAGCCTTTCCTAAAGTTATTTAAACAGATTAAAGTCAGATAAGGGAAGCTATTAATTTTTCAGTCATATGATCTTATATTTATTCCCATAATCAAATCTCATTCCCACCCCCTCAGTTCCACAAGATAAATGTGGATTCAGACTCTGCCTCCAGTTCAAAAGAGAAATTAAATTACAATAAGTTCACTTTATATGGAATTGCTTCATCAGGAGGCAGAGTTCCTCTAATCATATTTAAATATAGGCACTGGAAGCCAAACACTGACCTGAGGTTAAAGGAATATTATGGGTGATTTAACAGGAACCCATTTATAGAACACAAAAAGAATTTTAAATCACGTTGGGGTAAATTGAGACGATCCCAAATGCAGCAATGAACTTCCACAGCCACTGCTGTGTCTTGGAAATGGGATTATTTTAAAATATTACTGGCCCAGCTGTGGAAGTGTAAAAAAAATGGTGGGAAAGGAGCGGGGAAATTGTGAATTTTGGCTCCAGGGCAGTTGAGATTGACACAAGGTAAATAAAGTGTGTTCATGGCTCCCAGGATTTTCTCCACTTTTCCTCATCACCAGCACAGCTGGAACTCTGTGTCTGGGAGAAGAGCAGCAGGGAAGGGGCTGGAGCGTGTCCAGGGCAGGGAAGGGAGCTGGGAAGGGGCTGGAGCCCCAGGAGCGGCTGAGGGAGCTGGGAAAGGGGCTCAGGCTGGAGCAGAGGAGGCTCAGGGGGGACCCTGTGGCTCTGCACAAGTCCCTGACAGGAGGGGGCAGCCGGGGGGGTCGGGCTCTGCTGCCAGGGAACAGGGACAGGAGGAGAGGGAACGGCCTCAGGCTGGGCCAGGGCAGGCTCAGGGTGGACAGCAGCAGGAATTTCCCCATGGAAAGGGAGCTCAGGCCTTGGGAAGAGCTGCCCAGGGAGGTTTGGAGTGCCCATCCCTGGAGGTGTCCCAGCAAGGGCTGGAGGTGGCACTCAGTGCTCTGGGCTGGGGACAAGGTGGGCATGGGGCACAGCTGGGCCTGGCTGGGCTGGGAGGGCTTTTCCAGCCTCAGGGATCCTGGGATTCTGAGATGAAGCAGCATTTTTGCCACTGCCTGTGGATCTCTGCAGCCTCCCTGTCCCCCTCAGTGCAGGAGTGCACAGGGAAGGACAAACTAAGAAATTGCAGGGTTTAAAAAAACCCAAAATCAAGCAGCCAGGGAACAAGGAGGGAGTGCAGGAAAGGTGGGATGGGAAGTGCTCACTCCTCCTCAACCAACACCTTTTTTTTGGAAGTGCCACCTCCACGAGTCTCCTCAGGGACCTCAGCTCAGACGTCCTGGAGCCTTTCTCTGAAACCTTCCAGCCTGGCCTCAGCAGGGTCGTTTCACCTCACCCTGGCACTCTCAGCATTCCCTAGGGAATATCTCGAGGCTACACAGCCACAAATCCTAGAGAAACAATATTTAAGTTTTCGAAGACAATTGCCCTGTTTTTAAGCCCGACCACTGGCTTGGCCCAGGGTATGGATTCTGTGCCTGGCCATCTGCAATTTGCACCAGATGCGAAGGAAAAACATTCCCTACACATCCCCCAAAGTGCCCGAATTCCTTCTCCTTTGTGTTCACTTAACCTCAGCTTCCATCCCACATAACTCCCCTCACCTCAACTATGTTCCGTGGAATAACATTGAATTCTGGTCAGCTCATTGTTGGCTTTGTTTGCCCTCGGTGTGTGACAGCCTTGGCTGGGGACACTGTGGAGAAGGAACCCAAGATGGGAATCCAATCCTTTGCCTACTACTGTAGGAATAGTTTCCATCCTGGGCCCTGTTTTTCACACTCTCCTAACTTTCCAAAACACTCACCTTTGCACATGGAGATTTCCATGGGTGGTGCTTGCCTGGAGGTGAAATTTCCCTGGGTGAGTGAAAGCTGGAGCAAAGACGGTGCTTTTTTCTTTATGGGAGAGTGGAAAAACCCCACTTTTGTTTTTCCAGATTGAGGGGAAAACTGTGTAACCACATTTCTAAGGAGGGCAAATCTGCTGAGGGTCGGGATTTGACAGCACAGCCAAAGCTGTTGGAGCCATCCCTGTGTCCGCAAGGGACAATTCGTGTCCAACAGCCCAAGCAAGCAGTCACCCCAACTCATTCCTGGCCCTTTTTCCATGTGTAAGCACAAACCCAGGAGCTAGGTAATCCCCAAGGGTTTGGAAAAGATGAAGTTAAATTTCCAATCATTTATTGGAATGTGTCTCGTGTGTCAGGGAGCTGTTTGTCCAGTTAAACCAGGAGAACTGAGTGGGATTAAAAGAGCTGGAATCTTCCTGGTGCCATTCTTTTTCCTGCTTAAAACATCTCCCTGATGTCTGGAGGGCTTGGAGCTGGAATAGCAGCTGAGGAATCCTACATGGAGCCTGGCTTAGAGGGATAATTATCATGGGACTGCATCCTGCTAGGGAACCGTGGAATCCCTGACTGATTTGGGTGGGAACAGACCTTAAAGATCATCCCATTCCATGGGCAGGGACACCTCCCACTGTCCCAGGCTGCTCCAAGCCCCAGTGTCCAACCTGGCCTGGAACACTTCCATGCTTGTACTGCTGAGAAGACACTTCTGGGTCACCTTCATTAATGAACAATAATTAGCAACTCATCAGGAATGAATAGCAGTGGAAGTGGTGGGAAGTCGTAGCTCCACAGGAAGTTGTCACTCCATGGGTGACACGGGACAGGGAGGAGTCCCAGAGCCACTGCCCCAGTGAGGGTGGGCGATTCCAGCAGCAATTCCAGAGCAGGAGCAGTGGATGGACAACCAGGGATCCCTGTCTGCCTGTGCTGCACCTGGAGCTGCTCTGGGGAAGGAGCAGAGCACCCCATCCATCTCCCTGGAGGAAATTCCATAGGTAAGGCCGTTCTCCCACAAATCCCTGCAGCATTTCAGTCCAGCTCAAGCCTGGACTTCTCTGGAGCACGAGGCCAGACCAGACAACTCCTGAGGGCACCTCCAGCCTGGCTTTCCTGTGATCCCAGACCACATGCCAGGGCAGCTGCTGGGTGGTTTTGCCACGTGTCCCCTGTGGCAGTGCCATCAGGGAGCTCGGCAGGGCCGTGCACTGCATGGATCATTCCCTGTTCCCATGGCCCAGGACGTGGGAAGGCATCTCCCCCTTTTTGGATGAGTGTTGCCCGATGGTGCTCCCCAAATTTGTCACTCACAGAAGGTTTGGCTGTACCTGGGCCTCTCAGGACACCACAATCCCTGTCCCTCCTGGAAGGTCCCCACCTGCCACCCCTGCCTGGTGTTTGCTGTCCTGCTGTTGACACGAGGTATCAGCCCCACACTGGGATTATCTGCACTGCCATCGTTATCAGCTCTGTGGGACCACCCAAATGACCATGGGGAGTCCAGCCCCATCCCGAGCTCCTGCCAAATGTGTCCTGAGTGCCTGGGAGAGATCACAGGATCATGGAATATCCTGAGTTGGAAAGGACCCACAGGATCACCCAGTCCCACCCCTGGCCCTGCCCAGACCCCCCAGCAATCCCAGCCTGGGCATCCCTGGCAGCGCTGTCCAAACGCTCCTGGAGCTCTGGCAGCCTCGGGGCCGTGCCCATTCCCTGGGGAGCCTGGGCAGTGCCCAGCAGCCTCTGGGGGAAGAACCTTTCCCTAAAATCCAACCTAACCCTGCCCTGGCCCAGCTCCAGCCGCTCCCTGGCTGCTGTCAGGTCACAGGGAGCAGAGATCAGAGTTGCCCCTCCTTTTCCCCTCACATGGAAGTTGTACCTGCAGTGAGTCTCCCATCAGTCTCCTCTTCCCCACTGAACACCCCAAGTGGGGCATTTCCTCACCACCCTGCCCCAGGGGGTGCAGCTGGTCCTGCAGCGATGGGATAGGGTGGGAATGCTGTATCCATGGGGTGAGACAGCAGGGACAGAGGTGAGGGCTGTCCTGCAGGTCAGCGAGTGCAGAGCGAGGCACGCGTGGTCAAAACCCTTTGTGGCTGACAAGTGTAATCCTGTGGTCAAGGACCAGCAATCAGCACTGGCCTCACACAGAGGAGCTTCTGGCAAGGAATCATTCCTGAAAGTCAGCTCCCATCTCATTCCACATCTGGAACCATGGGCAACATGCAATCCCAGAGGTCACTCACATTCCCTGTGCCCAGGGAGAAGGGTCACGGCACTGGCAGGAAGCTGGGGGGGCCGTCACATGCTGGCCTGACCTTTTCCTTCTCCAGGCTGCAAGGCACAGCTCAGATCCCTGTGCCAGCTGCTCATGGCAGCAGCTCTAGGATAAGGGGGATTTGCTCTTCTGCTTCCCAAACTCTGTGGTGACAGAGGCTGGAAAAAAGGGGGTTCACGGCACCTCTCCCCAAAGATGACAAAAATCAAGAGGATCAAAAAAAAGTAGAATTTAAACAGCCCCAGGGCCCTCAATTCCCTGCTGGCCCCATGGCAAGGAGCTCTGTGACCCTGAGGGTCCCATGGCAGCTCCTCCCGAGGGCCAGCTCCAATCTCTGCTCCCTGGGACAGGGACAGCACCCAGGGAGCGGCTGGAGCTGGGCCAGGGCAGGGTTAGGTTGGATTTTAGGGAAAGGTTCTTCCCCCAGAGGCTGCTGGGCACTGCCCAGGCTCCCCAGGGAATGGGCACGGCCCTGAGGCTGCCAGAGCTCCAGGAGCGTTTGGGCAGCGCTGCCAGGGATGCCCAGGGTGGGATTGGTGGAGTGCCCTGATCAAAGCAGGAACAGGCAGATCTGTAGGGCAGTGGTGTGACCTGAAAGAAAAAATCCATTGGATTTGGTAGCTGGAGCCCACTCCTCACCTTCTACCAGGAGGGATCTCAGTGCTGCTGCTCAGGGCCCAGCAGTGACATCTGTGTGATATCTGTGCCCCAGCTCTGTCTGCTCAGTGTCACTGCTGGAGGCACCCCCTGACCTCAGCAGTGCTGGCTCCACCTCATTTACCCCATGGCCTCCCTCACACGGTTCACAGAACCCCTGAGGCTGGAAAAGCCCTCCCAGCCCAGCCAGGCCCAGCTGTGCCCGATGCCCACCTTGTCCCCAGCCCAGAGCACTGAGTGCCACCTCCAGCCCTTCCTGGGACACCTCCAGGGATGGGCACTCCAAACCTCCCTGGGCAGCTCTTCCCAAGGCCTGAGCTCCCTTTCCATGGGGAAATTCCTGCTGCTGTCCACCCTGAGCCTGCCCTGGCCCAGCCTGAGGCCGTTCCCTCTCCTCCTGTCCCTGTTCCCTGGCAGCAGAGCCCGACCCCCCCGGCTGCCCCCTCCTGTCAGGGACTTGTGCAGAGCCACAAGGTCCCCCCTGAGCCTCCTTTGCTCCAGCCTGAGCCCCTTTCCCAGCTCCCTCAGGAGGGTTTTCCTGTCCCTGGGCTTCCTGACACTCCTCACAGCTGAGGCAGAAATCTCTCTCCCCATCTCAAATGGTTGCTCTTCCTCCTGGTCTTGAAGGAATCCCTTCAGTTTTCCCTTTTTTCCTCCAATCTGCCTTTCCTCCAGTTTGGCCAGAGACCTCCCTGTATCCCACAGCTGCTGCAGCTCCTCTACACAAAATATCCCTGCAGGCACCCCCTCCAGGGATGGGACAGCCACAGCTTCTCTGGGCACCCCGTGCCAGCACCTCCCCACCCTCACAGGGAACAATTTCTCCCTAATTTCAAACCTAACCCTGCTCTGGTTTTGGGACGTGTCAGGGCCCAGCATGAAACTCATTATGCAAATGAGGCCGGCTCCCGGTGTTATTCCTCGGTAATGAGCAGCAGACCTTGAGCTGTGACCTTTCCCTGTTGTTGGGTTTTCTCTGCTGCTCGCTTTGTTGGGGATTTTTTACGACTCCGTCCTCGCCTCACCAGGCCCGGCCCGGGTGGATGGGGCAGAGCTGAAGGTCAGGATCCTTTTCCTGCCAGCTCTGCCCATGGAAGCCGTGGCTGGAGCAGCGCTGGAGGGGGGTGTATTTATGGCCACGCAGATGAGCTCGCAGTTGGACGCGTTCCTGCTGGCAGGAGCGGGGATGGAGGGATGGAGCACAGCTCTGTGGGGACACGCTGTGGTGGCTCCCGAAAACGCCAGCCGGGCTGGAGCAGCCCAATCCTGCTTTTCCTTGGCTGGGGGAAGGCAGGGAGCAGGAGCAGGTGAGGAACCCGAGGTGCCAACTCAAGAGGGGCAGCACGGGCCAGGTTTTGGGCGGCCAAATTCCAGCGCCGGCCGGTTTGAAACGAGGAGAATGCTGATTCCAGTTCTGCACTTGGAATCCTGGTAACTCAGCTGGATTCAGAGCAAGGGCCAAGTGCATCCCAGCTGATGTAAATCAGGAGCCAGCCGAGCTCCGGGATTGCCTCTGGAGTAACCCCAGGTGTGGGGAAGGATCCCTCTGTGAGCACTGGCTGAACTGGGGGAGTTATTCCCATGCAAGGAGCTCCCTCCATCCCCTGCAGTATTCCCGGCAGGCTTGTCCAGCTCCAGCTGCCCTTCCCGGGGAGATTCTTCGACTCCTTCAAAAGGAGGCTCAGGGGGGACCTTGTGGCTCTGCACAAGTCCCTGACAGGAGGGGGCAGCCGGGGGGGTCGGGCTCTGCTGCCAGGGAACAGGGACAGGAGGAGAGGGAACGGCCTCAGGCTGGGCCAGGGCAGGCTCAGGGTGGACAGCAGCAGGAATTTCCCCATGGAAAGGGAGCTCAGGCCTTGGCAGGGGCTGCCCAGGGAGGTTTGGAGTGCCCATCCCTGGAGGTGTCCCAGGAAGGGCTGGAGGTGGCACTCAGTGCTCTGGGCTGGGGACAAGGTGGGCATGGGGCACAGCTGGGCCTGGCTGGGCTGGGAGGGCTTTTCCAGCCTCAGGGATTCCGGGATTCTCCTATGACTCCCTCTCCAGCCCCTTCCCCAGCTCCATTGCCCATTGTGGGAGTTTCAGTCTCATGGGACAAATCACCCAAATTCTCAGAGCTGCTTTGGTTCCTCAGTCCCACTGATTTAAATATGGGTAACACACATGGAAGGTTTACACTTTCCTTTGTTTTCCTGAAAGAGACTCAGCAAATCCATGTTTTCCTTCGAACTGATGGAATCCATGGTGGTCCTGCCACCAGAAAACACAGTCACAGCCCTCCTGGGCTGGCAGAGCTGTGCCAGCAGCCAGGCTCCATCCCCATGTCCTTGAGAAATGTCCTGACCCTTCCTTAGCCTCCCACCATCCATGGATGCTGCAGGATATGGCTCGTGCTGTTCCTCCTGCTGGGATCAGGCTCCTTTCAAAGTTCCAGCTTGTCACAGAAAATCTCACACCACACCCAGCGTGTGTGGAAGCTTCTGGATTGTTTGGCAAAGCTGGATTTTCAGCAAATACCTCCTAAAAACCTGTAGGGTTTAAAAAGCACCAAGGTCGTCAAAAGAGCAAAGAGCGGTCACTGTCAGGCTGGTGTTGAGGGTCATTGAATCATGGAATGATGGAATGGTTTGGGTTGGAAAGACCTTAAAAATCATCCAGTGCCACCCCTGCCATGGCAGGGACACCTCCCACTGTCCCAGGCTGCTCCCAGCCCCAATGTCCAGCCTGGCCTTGGGCACTGCCAGGGATCCAGGGGCAGCCCCAGCTGCTCTGGGCACCCTGTGCCAGGGCCTGCCCACCCTCCCAGGGAACAATTCCTGCCCAATCTCCCATCTAGTTCCATTCTCTGTCAGTTTAAAATCATTGTCCCATGTCAAAGGACAGGTTAGAGCACCTGGTTACACCTTAGAGAATTCCAGACAGGAATGTATCCATCATTCCAGCCAAATAATCAAAATGCCTGTAATCTATGGGGTCAGAGCATCATTTCTTCATGGCCGGTTTGGTTTCTAGTCTATTTTTCTAGGTTTTTTTTTTATTTTATACTTTTATTGGTTTATAGTTTTTTCAGATAGATGTGGAAAAACCCAGTAGGATCCCATGTTGGGTCACCAGAGACTGTTGACATGAACTTTTTTTACTGGAATGATATCCAAAGGGAAAGATAAACATTTTGCTTCTTTAATTGTTCCTTCAAATAGGAAATGGGATTGAGAGCAGTGATTCCAGCTGGAGCTGGGACCTGCATCCTCTGGGGTGCTCCAAGAGAAAAACCAAGGGATGTCCCCACTGTCCTGTTTATGGAAAAATGTGTCTCTGGATGAGATGAAATCCTCTCCTGCTTCCCTGGTAAAAGTGCCCCAGATGTTTTTATACCTAATCAGGCTCCCTCTCATTTATCAGGATGTTTAGGCAGAGCTGGAGGTCAAACAAACAGCTCAGTGCTGGGCCAGGCACAGGCTGAGCCATTTGGAGCCTTTGGAGTAAGGAATGGGAACAAATCTCCTCCCCACAGGTTTGGGCTCCTGATAAGTGGGACACAGCTGACACATCCCCAACCCACTCCTGACCACTTGTGTTTTTAATTCTGGTATTCTCAGCAGTATGGGGAATATTTATCAGAACTGAAACCTGAATAAAGCACAAAATATGAAGTTTTAGGGAGCAGTTTTAAGGGAAATTCTGGGTTTGAGGAGAGGTTTGAGACCTCCCTTCTGGGCTTAAATGATTCCAGGTGAGCCCTGAGCTGTGGGAATTGTGTTTGTGTTTCAATGATGCAGAATTTGATCATTCTGGGTGTGGGCTGGCAAAACCAACCCCCAGAGGTGGGGATCCCTCCAGTTCAAGACTCTTTTTCTTCAGCCAACCCATCCAGATCATTCCACAGTTTGGAATTGGGATGTTTGGGGTTGTTCTGGAGGAACCTTTCCATTTGGGATCAGCACTCGTGGCACAGCACTGAAATCCCAGCTCAAATGGGAATGGATCAATATGAGGAACATCCAGAGCTGAAGTTCAGCTCCTTCCACAGATGAATTTGTGGGATGCAGCGCTTGAATCCAGGTGTGGATTTGTATTTGAGGGAACTGTGGTCAGGAAGGTCAGCTCTGTACCCTCGTCAAGCAAAGCTCCTGAATTCCATCCCCAAAGAGATGAGTGCTGGCTTTTCCCTTGGGATATCTTTCGGGATAACCTCAGTGGAGACACACACGTGCAAAACCAGGAGTCTATCCCGTGGAATGCACTGATTCCGAGCTCCACAGGGACAGCAAGCTGAAGGGCACTGGAGCAGATGAGGAGCAAAGAAACAAACACCCACTTGACTCCAGACTCTTGGATGTTTGTGGGACCAAATCCTGACTTTCAGCTGGAATCTGGTGTCTGTTATAACCAATTTGCATCAGGAACCTTGTGCTGGTTTTTTCTGCCACAAACAGCAGCAAATTCCTGAAAATCAAGCTGCAGGATCACCCCCGTGGGTTGGACACTGCACACAATCCCAGACTCACACACACCCCAAGGTTTGCAGACATTCCGTGAAAAATCTGATTTATTTTTAAAATGAACACGAATTTTGATGGAAATGATAATTCCTTATCTTTGTTCCATCCTCAGCGAAAGGCAGAGCCAGAAATACTCAACTCATGGTTCTTAAATGTGCCACTGGAACAAAAAAAAAGCAGGATCAAAATTACTTTGGTGGGATAAATGCATAAGCCATGCTTTTCTGGCCACCACACTCACAGTACTGTAGCAATTCCAAGGTGAATCAACACTTCCTGGCTTTTTCCTGGAGCTGTTTCTGGAGCCTTCCATGGAGACACCAGGATGTGTTTCTAGAGAGCTGGACATGAGCAGCTCCAGCAGGGTAATTATCCGGAGGGAATCCAATTAAAAGATTACTGTTCTCCAGCCAGGGTGCTCTAGAGATGCACAGAATTATCTGTTGAAATCCCTCAGGCAGCTTACCCGGAATAACCTTCTCCTGGATCCACTCCAGCTCCCAGGGGAGGCTCCGGCTCAGGAAATCATCTCAGTGCAGAGCAGAGCTCCAGCTTCAGCTCCAAGTCAGGCCCGGACGTAAGAGGCACTTCCCAGCAGGATGAACGGAATTGCACCATCCCTGCCTCCCTAAACAGAGATGAACAGCAACGGGAAGGTTCCAGCAGATTTCAGGAGGCTGGGAGGAGGCTGCTGCCATCTCCATGGATTTGCTGCACTTCATAGAATCCTGGAATGGTTTGGGAGGGACCTCAAAGCCCATCCAGTGCCACCCCTGCCATGGGCAGGGACACCTCCCACTGTCCCAGGCTGCTCCCAGCCCCAATGTCCAGCCTGGCCTTGGGCACTGCCAGGGATCCAGGGGCAGCCCCAGCTGCTCTGGGCACCCTGTGCCAGGGCCTGCCCACCCTCCCAGGGAACAATTCCTGCCCAATCTCCCATCCAGCCCTGCCCTCCTTCAGCTTCAAACCATCCCCCCCGGTGCTGTCACTCCGTGCCCTCCTTGACCATGGGAACACCCAGAGTTTTGGAGTGCAGATTATCTCCCAAATCCCACAGCTCCTCATCCTGGCAGCCATCCCAGAGAGGGGGATGACCATGTGTGACCCAGCAGACCAGCATGAGGATTTTCTCTGGCTTCCAGCACCTTCCTGAGGGACCTAGTGCTGGATAGGGGATATTGGGAAGCCAGCCTGGCTCAGAGCAGGCTCAGTGCAGGATCCAGAACATTCCCAAGGGTGCCAGGTCTCCAGGGTGCCACCAGACCCCCACCCTGGAGCTCAGGGCAGGGCTGGCCTCTGCCTGCCCCTCCAGAGGCGAGGATTTTCTGCTGGAAGCAGGAGCTGGGTTGCAAGAGCCGTTTGCGCAATGGGATTGCAAATGGGCCCGAGGTCAAGGCAGGGGGAGGAAACAAGAAGCAAGGAATGTTCCCTGCTCATGCACCACATCCCAGGTTTCATGGGCAGGGATTTCTTAACTCCTGTGCTGACACCCTTGCTTGCCTTCCTTGGGTTGGAAATGATCACTCAGCCTTGCTTTTAACCATGTGGGAAGCCCCACACAGCCCCGAGTGTCCGGGGTTTTTTGTGCGGCCTCAGGATGAGCTTTGGCCTCGGTGACCTCCAGGGGTGGTTGTGTGTCAAACAGAGGCTCTTCCTGCCAAAATGAGCAGCAGTGGAAATGGAACCTTCTCCGACAGTAGGGCTCAGAAGATGCCACTGCAGGAGGTCGTGTGGGGTGGCTGCTCCGGTTTCCTGGGTCATTGCAATGTCCTGACCTGGCCTTTGCTTCCCCTCTGACTGGGCAGCACCCACTGGGTCCTCAATGCCAGGACTCCATCACAGTCCCAGGGCTGGAATGAGCCTCTCTGGGCTGTATCAAGTGAAAAATAACCAGCACTTCTTCAATAGTCAACTATGGGAGCAGCAAACCCAAAATAAGCAGCAGTTCTAGGCCTGACTTGATATTTCTGCCAAAGTCTAAGCTCACCACAGATTGTACCCAGTGGCCAGGTGCTCATCCCAGAATTCTGGCAGGATTTGTTGCTGCTGTTCTTCCTGTGGCACAAACACAGCCTGGACCTCACCTCACCTGGACCATCCCAGAATCCCAGAATTATTATGGTTGGAAGGGACCTCTGGAGATCACCCAGTCCAACCCTCCTGCCCATTTCCTACCTGGAGCAGGTGACACAGGAACATATCCAGGTGGGGTTGGGATGTCTCCAGGGAGGGAGAATCCATCACCTCCCTGGGCAGCTCTTCCAGGGCTCCATGGAAAGACATTTTCCTCAGGTTGAGGTGGAAATCCAACCCATTTCTCCTCCCTGACTCTTTAATAATAAGAATAAAATAATCATTACAAATAGAAGGGATTAAGAGATGTAAACTTGTGACTTCCTGTGTCTGGCCTGGTTTGCAGCCTGGTCTAGGGGACATTCCCTTCCCACAGCAGTGGGAACAAGATGAGAATACCAGGAAAAGCTTCCAACAGAACAAGGCTCAGGAGTGTCCTGTATTCAGAGCCCAGGAGGGCTGGAATTTATCCTGACTTCAGCCCTCTGTCTCCTAAACAGCCTTGTTTTCAAATGTGGCTGGAGGCACATCCATGCTAAGGAGTCAGGGAAGAGGTGGAATTCTTCTCCTGTGGGGATCAGGCCACTTGTTTTCCTGAGGAATTATGGAAACAGATCCTTCACTCCTCCATCCTCTTCTCAGGAATAATTCTGTAATTCCATGGACATGTGAGTTGCCAACTCCACACTCCATGGAAGTGGGTATTGATGGGAACTTAGCTCCGGTTCAGGCTCTCCAGGTGCTGTTCCATCCCAATTCCCCATGGAATTCCATGGACTTCACTTGAGCCAGGAGAGCAGAACCAGTTTGGTTTTGATCCATGCCAGAGGGACTGGAACCAAAGGTGGCCCAAGTATCCCTGCACCTCCATCCTGATCCACCTCCCAGCTGCCGTCAAACCCACTCTGGAACATCCATGGAATACACCAACATCACGGAATACACCAATACCCATGGAATACACCAGTGTCCATGGAATACACCAATACCCATGGACTACACTAACACCCATGGAATACACCAACACCCATGGAATACACCAATGTCCATGGAATACACCAACATCCACAGAATACACTAAAACCCATGGAATACACCAATATCCATGGAATACACCAACACCCATGGAATACACCAACATGAGGATGTCCCTCCTGGCTCAGCCACCAGTCCAAGAGGGACACCCTGGCACACAAAGCACCCTGAAGGGGACAGGTTGTGATTTCTCTTGTGAGCCCTGAAGAACCTTCTAGAAAGGCTCTGGCTGCTCCCCTGCCCTCCCCTTTTATTCCCTTTGACCCATCTGAAGCTCCATGGAGTCCCAGCACCTTTGTCCCCAGAGGGGAAAGTCTGACAGGAGCAGCCAGGTGACCTTTGCATCCTTCCTTGGTCTCCTCTGCTGCCCATGGACAGCTTGATCCCCACATGCATTTTTTTCCTTTTCCCACCCTCCTCTTTCCTGCCTCTCCCTCCCCTTTCCCAGACAGGGTGGGGAGGTTTTAGGTGAAGAAATCCGTCGAGGGGATGGACAAACCTGAGGGATTAAGGAAGGACACACAGGTGGGGCAGGCATGTGAGCACGCCTCCCCAGCCTAATCCTCTGCTGGGACTGGACACGCTGTCCTTATACTCAAACCCTCTGGATGCATTTTCCCTCTCTGAATCAACCTCTTTTGGAATGTTTGCACCTCCAGTGTCCTGTGGCACAAAGGTCCCACAGCTTAGCAGAGTGTGGAGGGAGAAGGGGATAATGTGAATCAGGAGATTCAGGATTTGGATCCAGCTCCCAGGCCACTGTGGTGAGGAGATGAAAGGAGAAGGAGTGAGACTGGAAACCAGGAGTGCTGCTGTGGGAATTCAGCCCTGTCAGAGCTGTGAGCTGTCCCTGCCCACGGGAGCTGTGGCAATCAGTGACCTCTGGCAGGGCCCTGCTCTCCTGCCAAACCCAGGGCCTGCTGCTGCAGCTGCTGCTCTGCCTCCCTCTGCTTTGGGAGGACAGGACTGGGCAGGAAAATGGGGATTCAGCAGGGCTGCCCCTCCCAGGTGCCATTCCCTGGAAACCCCAGGCTCTGGAGGGGTTGGTTGTGACAAGTGGCAGGTGGGATTTGATGACTGTGACCACTGCACACCTGGGCTGCAGGTTCTCGGAACTGCTTCCCATTGCAATCCCAAATAAAACCTGAGGTCTGCTTGAGGCCAAACCACGAACCTTTGGCTCTCTGGTACCACCCACAGCCTCGCTCACCTGTCTCTGGAGTCTTGTGTGGAAGTGGAGAGAACCTGGAATCACAGAATGATTCTTTTCCAGCCTGGAAAAGACCTGTAAGATCATGGAATCCGACCTGTAACAGAGCACTGCTAAATCCTCCACAAAGCCAAATTCCAAAGTGCCACATCTACATGGCTCTGAAATCCCTCCAGGGATCCCTCCCTGGGCAGCTCCTTCCAAGGCCTGAGCTCCCTTTCCATGGGGAAATTCCTGCTGCTGTCCACCCTGAGCCTGCCCTGGCCCAGCCTGAGGCCGTTCCCTCTCCTCCTGTCCCTGTTCCCTGGCAGCAGAGCCCGACCCCCCCGGCTGCCCCCTCCTGTCAGGGACTTGTGCAGAGCCACAAGGTCCCCCCTGAGCCTCCTCTGCTCCAGCCTGAGCCCCTTTCCCAGCTCCCTCAGCCGCTCCTGGGGCTCCAGCCCCTTCCCAGCTCCCTTCCCTGCCCTGGACACGCTCCAGCCCCTCCAGGGCTCTCCTGCAGAGCCCAACATGATTCTTTGGTGAGGCTTCAGCTCCACAGGTTGCATTTGTCAGAGCAAATGCCAGGACAACAAAAAACCCATTTGAATGTGATGGATCAGGACCCAATTTTATCTCCAGGACTCAGAGTGGGGCTGTCAAGTGTGTAAAGATCGGAGCAGAGGGTTCAGCTCACAGGCTGGGACATGAGGGACAGTGGGGCCTCCACACCACCACTGCTGCTGGTTCCATCCACTGATGGCAGAGGAGCTCTGGATTCTGGTTTTTCACCCCATGGAAGCAGAGGGGAGGTGGGGACAGACAGGGCCTTGCTATGTGACTGCCCCAGCTGACATTTATATTTCCCATATACCTCAGAGACCATTCCAGTGCCTAAAGGGGCTACAAGAAGCATGTAGAGGGATTTTGGGCAAGGAATGGAGTGACAGGACAAAGGGCAATGGATTCAAACTGACAGAGTAGGTTTAGACTGGATATTGGGCAGGAATTGTTCCCTGGGAGGGTGGGCAGGCCCTGGCACAGGGTGCCCAGAGCAGCTGGGGCTGCCCCTGGATCCCTGGCAGTGCCCAAGGCCAGGCTGGACATTGGGGCTTGGAGCAGCCTGGCACAGTGGGAGGTGTCCCTGCCATGGCAGGGGTGGCACTGGATGGGCTTTGAGGTCCTCCCAACCCAAACCATTAAAAAAACCAACCAACCAGTTAAACAAAGCGAAAAACTCCACAAGCCCAAGCCGTTGCTGCTGTCAGTCATTAACTTTGCCTTTCGTGACATTTCAAGCAGACCTTGCCCTCAGGTACCCACAGGCTGCTGCAGTTCAGCTGCAGCACCAATTTTTTCATTACAGCTGAAAGAATGGGAAAACCCCCAATATTTCAAAGGGATCAGTGTGGGCACCTCAGGTTTCTCTTCCCCTCGGAGGGATGCACACACCCGAGCATTTCAGGTGTCACATCTGCTCTTCCCAGCCAGAAATATCCGTGTTTGCTTTTTCATTTCAACGCTCTGTGCAGCCAACACCCTCATTTATCCCCTGAAGCTTTTGCAACAGCAACACATAAAACCATAGCAACAAAGCTGGGCACTGCAGCCTCCTCCTGCCTCGCATTTCTCCATCCCTGCAGCCTGCGCTGAGGCAGCAGAGCTTTGCTCAGCAGGACCTTGTTGCTCTCCACCACCCCCTGACAGGAGGGTGCAGCCAGGTCTCTTCTGTGTCCCAAGGGACAGGGGGAGAGGAAATGGCCTCAAATGGCACCAGGGGAGGCTCAGGTTGGAGATTGGAAACAATTTTTCCCTGCCAGAGTGGTGAGGCCTTGGGATGAGCTGCCCAGGGAGTGCTGGAGTCACTGTCTCTGGGAGTGCTCAGGAGGAGTCTGGATGTGGCCCTTGGGGACAGGGTTTGGGGTGCTGCTGGAAGTGGATGATGCTGAAGGGCTCTTCCCACCGTGATTATTCTGGGAATCGGTGAAAATGGGATTTTTTTGTTTTTAGCCACAAAGGACAATCCCAGGTGTCCCTCTCCACTAGGAATTAAGGACAGTGCACCCTGTGTAGGGCTCTGATCTTCAGCCATGGAGTTACTGGAGTATTTAGAGACAGTTTTTTACCAGATATGAATATTTTGGGGGCAGCCTGTCAGGATCCCTCTGGAAAGCAGCAACATTCCAGCAGATCAGCTGTTCCTCTGATCCTATGGGAAAAGACGGGGGTCAAACAAACCCCCAGTGTTACAACAGGCTATCAAAGCATATAACACAATGAAGTCTCAGGATCTCTCAGAAAACCAAAATACCCCCGTGGTTGAACCACTCAGCAGTCAAAGACCCCAAAAGATGGAAGAACAGTTCCACAAGAAAGAAACAATTCCAATGGATTTCCTCAGCTAAAAAAGAAAACCCAACCTGGACAGGGCAAGGCATAAAACCCCCAGCTGTGCTTCAAAACATCCCCTTGGGAGGAAATGTTGTGCAGATCCTAAATCCATCACCTGGGAAAGAAAATAACCCCCATCCTGCATGGGGGGAGTGCAGAGAGCAAATGAATCCATAAGGATTTGCTTGGAGGAAAGGGAAACAGAGGGAGAAGAGTTAAATGGTGGAGAGGTAGAAAAAAAGCTTAAATCTTATTCTGACCCAAAGGAAGGAGCAGGTCAGAGACAGAAGCACAGCTGCAAACCAAAAAATAAAGAGGCAGAATCTTTATCAACAAAGGAGCAGGAAAATGTCCCAAGACAAAATTGGATGATAAAGGAAAGTCAACATAAAGAAACAGTTTTAACTGAATTAATTGATGTAGTTTTGAGTAAGCCTAAGAGGAATGGTTTCAACAGGCACAGAGGAAACCATAAAATCCTACTGGCCTTGAGAGGATTTTTTGGATTAGAGGGTGATCAACTGACAGAGGACTTGGCCCAGGGACAGACAGAACTGTCCCATTCACTGACGGTCATTTAAACACGTGCAAATTCCAGAAGGAATCCAGGAGAGCTCTGAAGGAGATGAAACCTGGGGAAATTAATGAAATTCTATCAGCACTCTGAGTATCAGAGTTGCAGTAGAGCCTCTCAGTAGTTGAAGGCTGAGTTAAGCCTGTGCATCCCAAGGTTTGAGGTGGGAAAGATCCAGTGAGTGCTGCAATATTGGGATTTAACCAGAACAGAAGGAATTCCAAAGGTAACTTACACAGGGAGGTGTGAAAGGATCCTCACACCTCTCCACCAACCACACTGAGCAGCTCCAGTCTTTTGTTTCTAAGAATTCACCCTATAGAATTCATGATCCTAAGGGAATTAACCCTATAAATCAGGAACCATGTATGGTTAATTCCCTTATTTTAGAGAAAATGAAGGGAAAATACTGCAAAAGTTTTGAATGCTGATTGAAAACAAAGTGCAAAGTTTGTTTATTGCAGATGATGCAGGGAAACAATGGAAGATTGGGAAAAAAAGGGATCAAGTGCACTGAAAATGTCTCTGAAGGGAAATGTTTAGGAAGAAAGATCATTATTAATAACAATCTTCTGTTATTCGGAAGAATCACAGAATCTTTTGAGTTGGAAAAGGCCTCCAAATCATCCTGGGGACAGGGACAGCAGCCAGGCAGCGGCTGGAGCTGGGCCAGGGCAGGGTTAGGTTGGATTTTAGGGAAAGGTTCTTCCCCCAGAGGCTGCTGGGCACTGCCCAGGCTCCCCAGGGAATGGGCACGGCCCCGAGGCTGCCAGAGCTCCAGGAGCGCTTGGACAGCGCTGCCAGGGATGCCCAGGCTGGGATTGGTGGGGTGTCCGTGCAGGGCCAGGGGTGAGACTGGGTGATCCCTGGGGGTCCCTTCCAGCTCTGGAATTCCATTATTCTGTGATTCCATAAGATCAGGAGCATTTTGCTTGGCACTAGTCTCCATTCCAGACTAATATTAAGGTTTCCACCTTTCCCACCCAAGAAAGGGCTCCTCCTCCTGTTTAATCATTCCCACCCTGGCTGTCCTTGACCACCTCATTGCTCTCCAGACTAAGCAAACCCTGAGCAAAGCGACCTTCAGGGGGGACACGCAGCAGACTGGGATTATTCAGGAAATCTTTGGCTCCATTGGGAACAGGTCTGGCCAGGAATAGCTGGTAGAAGAGAGGGGTTGAGGAAGGGATACATTTCACCACGTTGTTGGCAGTTATTCCAGAACTTGGGAACTTCCAGGCTCTTCTCTTATTTCCACAGCCAGACAAAAGAGCTCCAGGTGATTTTATCCAGCTGGGAGCAGCAAGGGAATGTCTGTGCACAGTGCAGTGAGGTCCCTCTGGGGTTCCTCAGAGCAAACCGAAGCTGTGCCAGCTCCCTGGACTTCCAGAGGCAAAGCCAAAGGAACCTGCCAGGAAAAGTGTGGGATCAGGAGGAAATGCTGCCAGCAGCTCATCCCTGTGCTGGGAGGTTTCACACTCAGAACATGTCCAGGAGCAAGGAGAGCAGGAACCATGCCAATGGCAGGAGCAGCAGGGCTTCCTCAGGGATCAGCACTTTTCCACCCCAGGAGCACATCTCCCTCCCTCTGGTGTGTGCTGTGGATTCAGGGTCACTCCCCGCTGCCTTAACGTCCCTCAAAGGTGACATTTCTTAGGCAGGACCGGCTGTAAAATGAAAATGTGTTTTTTACAGCAGCTCTGTCCCAGCCTGAGTGCTTGGGGAGCACCTCAATCCCACCAGAACCCCCCTCCTTGGATGTCCCCACCAGAGCAGGAGCAGCTGCTGATGCTCCTGACGTGGTCTCGTTTCACTGAGCAAATTCCTGCTCTCTCAGGTGCCTCAGAGCCTCTCACTGAGGTGTCAGTGTGTGCTGCTTGCCAGGAGGAAAGTCAACACTCATTTATTCTCCTTTTCTTTCTGTTTTGTTTTGGTTTTTTGGGGTTTCTTTAGTAACTTTTTGTCTTTTCCTGCTGCAGCTCATGAGTGAGGTGCCCACAGAGCAGAGCTCCGAGAGGCTGCTTCTGGCTGGCTGGGAGGATTTCCTTCTCCCAGCAAGGGCTTGGAAGGGTTGCTCACTTGATCCTGATCCTGGGGGGAGAAAAAGAAAGGAAGGTCAAACTTTGGGCATCGAGCAGCCTGACTGCTCAGTGCTCACCTTTTGTGCCCTGATCAGTAAAGGAAATTATTAATATTATTATTATTATTATTATTGCTGGTTAATTCATAGAAACATGGGATGGTTTGGGTTGGAAGGGACCTTAAAGATCATCTCATTCCACTGTCTCAGGTTGCTCCAAGCCCCATCCAACCTGGCCTTGGACACTTCCAGAGATCCAGGGGCAGCCACAGCTTCTCTGGGCTGTGCCAGGGCCTGCCCACCCTCCCAGGGGAGAATTTTTTTCTAATAATTATTATTATTCTACAGAGCTCATCCTTGCTCCTCTAACTCATCAAAAATGAAGCTGCATCCCTGTTTATCCCCAGGAAAGCTCTTTTCCAGTATCTCAAATTGCAGCAATCAGCACAAAGGCCCATTCCCAGATCCGACAGGATGACTGATGCAAGCTGTCAGCCAATATTTGACTTTCCAGGTGAGATTAGATTTAGCTTTTAATTTAATATAAACATAAAGTGTGCAGTGCGAGGCACTTACTTCACAGGCAACTGCTCCCAGCCTTGTGCAGGCTGGAGGCTCCTTAAAGACATCCCTGCTCTTTTTGGGAGTTTCATCCCATTATCCAGTGGAGTTTGAAAAGCCTGAGTGTTCTGAATCTCCTTAGGGAAGGACACAGCAAAGGTAAGTCGCTGTTAGCAAGTCTTTATTCCAGTTTGAAAAAGCAGCACAGTTTTTGATGTAAATCAAGGAAAAAGCAGATTTTACAGACAGTAAAGGCAATTGGTATTTATAGTTTCTCATTTCCTTTCATTAATTACCCTTATCCCTTTATTTGAGCATGTGTGAGGGGTGTAACTGCAGAGGGATCCAGCTGCACGTGTGCCTGAATCTGTGTGTTGAATTCCTGAATTCCTGAATTGAAACATGTCCCAAATTTTTTATCAGCAATGAAATTTCACTGCCCCTTCCCCTTGGATGCAGCGAACTCCTTGTTCTTGAGGATTGCACTGGGAACAAAGAGCATTTCTGGGAAGATTTCCACAGGTTTTAGGGCTTGGTTGGCCTGGAGAACCGAAGGAATTGCCCACATTAAAGTGGGACAGCCTGGGTGGGAATGGGATCTGGTGGGAATGGGATCTGGTGGGAATGGAATCTGGTGGGAATGGGATCTGGTGGGAAGGAATGCTGGAGGGGGATTCTCCTGTGGGATACACACCTGGTTCATGAGGTCTGAGCAGCACTGGGGGCCGAATTTTGGGATAAATGGGATCAAACATGGCTTTGCAGCACCAGGCAGTGTCTCTGCCCCTTTGGGGACTGTCTCAAACGGTCACCGAGGCCAGTCCAGGGATGGGGCTCAGCCTCCATGTCCCTCCCATGTCTTTGTCTTCTCCTCAGGAGAAATCCTCCTTCCTTTGGAGTTTTGCCTCTGTAGGGAAGGGACAGGGCCTCATCCCTTGGGACAGGGGCCATGGGGGCCTTCACCAAAGCTGCCCACACACCAAAGGGACCTGTGGGCACCAGGATGAGCAGAGGGATGGAGCAGCTCTGCTGGGAGGAAAGGCTGCGAGAGCTGGGATTGTTCAGCCTGGAGAGGAGAAGCTTTGGGCTGAGCTCAGTGTGGCCTTGCAGGGCCTGAAGGAGCTGCAGGAAACCTGGAGAGAGACAATTCCCAAGGCATGGAGGGCCAGGAGCCAGGGAATGGCTTCCCAGTGCCAGAGGGCAGGGCTGGATGGGAGATTGGGCAGGAATTGTTCCCTGGGAGGGTGGGCAGGCCCTGGCACAGGGTGCCCAGAGCAGCTGGGGCTGCCCCTGGATCCCTGGCAGTGCCCAAGGCCAGGCTGGACACTGGGGCTGGGAGCAGCCTGGGACAGTGGGAGGTGTCCCTGCCATGGCAGGGCTGGCACTGGATGGGCTTTAAGGTGCCTCCCAGCCCAAACCATTCCATGATTCTGAGCAGGATCTTTTTGGGTCTCTGAACATATGGAACCACTCAGAGATGGGGATTCTCAGCTGAGCTAAAATTGCACCTTCAAGTGGCAGAGGGTGACTGTTATTAGACAACTGCCATGACACTGACAAAATACTCCAACTCTTTTAATACGATATCTGATTAAAAAGTGTATTTTGTTGTCTTTAGCAGCACAATTTGCAAGGATGGCAAAGATGCAAAACTTCACTTGGGCAGTGGAAGATATTTTCAAGGAAACCTTCCTCAATTACATGAATGGCTGGAGGAGAAACATGACAGAAGCAGCGAATAAGCTGCAGGCAGAGGTGGCTGCTGAAAACTTTGACTACGTTATCCTTTACCTGATGGTGATGATTGGGATGTTCTCCTTCATCATCGTGGCCATCCTGGTGAGCACTGTGAAATCCAAGAGGAGGGAGCACTCCAACGATCCCTATCACCAGTACATCGTGGAGGACTGGGGAGAGAAGTACAAAAACCAGGTTCTCAATCCAGAAGATCTCAAGTGTGTGATCCATGAAAACCTGGGGGCAAGGGATAAAACGAGCCTGGAATCACCTTGACTTTCTGGAAGCACCAGCAGTGAGGGAATCACGAAGTCACCCAGAGGGAACTCAACCGGAATTCCAAAGAGCTGTGGAAGTGTTGATTAAATTAACACACAGGGCAGTGGATAATGGAGTGCTGAGGAAATCAGTGTTCTGGTTCCCATGAGGATCTTGGGAAACTCCAAGAGAAATCTGATTGTGCTTTCCCTTTAGGAAAATAAAGCCAAGAGAATGGTAACTTGATTATTTGAGCATGTTTTAAATCCACAAGCAGATCTGGATGCTCCCACCTCAGAATAACTGTGAATTGGTGGTCAAAAGTGCTGATTCAGGTCCAAACTGTGTGACTTAAGCCCATCCTAAAAATAACTTGAAATTGTCCAGTAAAACCTCCAATGTCCAAGGATTAACTGAGCAATCAATTAGGGAATGAATCGCAGGAGGGAACCTGCACACATTCACTCCACACTCCTTTTTAATGACCTGATTCCCATTTTCACTTGTGCTAAATAATAAATGACAAAGGGCTTCTTTTCTTTGGGAGCCTTTGGCTTGTTTTGGAGATGGGTCTTGAGATTTGAGCTGATGTCATCACGCTCCAGATGTGCTGGAGGTGCAAAAGAGGCACAAGCAACAGGCTGAGAAGGAGTTTTCCTCTACTCTGCTATAAGGAGACCCCACCTGTAGAGCTGCCTCTGGATCAACACCAGAAAAAGCTGGAGCTGCTGGAGAGAGTCCAAAGGAGGCCACAGAGCTCCTCCAAGGGCTGGAGCCCCTCTGCTCTGGAGCCAGGCTGGGAGAGCTGGGGGTGCTCACCTGGGGAAGAGAAACTCCAGGGAGAGCTCAGAGCCCCTTGCAGGGCCTAAAGGGGCTCCAGGAGAGCTGCAGAGGGACTGGGGACAAGGCATGGAGGGCCAGGAGCCAGGGAATGGCCTTAAGCTGAAGCAGGGCAACTTTATATCAGATATTGGGAAGAAATTCTTTAGTATGAGGGTGGTGAGGCCCTGGCACAGGCTGCCCAGACAGGTTGTGGACTCCCCATTCCTGGAAATCTTGAAGGCCAGACACCTCCCACTGTGCCAGGCTGCTCCAAGCCCCAATGTCCAGCCTGGCCTTGGGCACTGCCAGGGATCCAGGGGCAGCCCCAGCTGCTCTGGGCACCCTGTGCCAGGGCCTGCCCACCCTCCCAGGGAACAATTCCTGTCCTATCTCCCATCCAGCCCTGCCCTCTGGCACTGGGAAGCCATTCCCTGGCTCCTGGCCCTCCATGCCTTGTCCCCAGTCCCTCTCCAGCTCTCCTGGAGCCCCTTTAGGCCCTGCAAGGGGCTCTGAGCTCTCCCTGGATCCTTCTCTGCTCCAGGTGAGCACCCCCAGCTCTCCCAGCCTGGCTCCCTCTGCTCATCCTGGTGCCTCCTCTGGCCTCTCTCCAGCAGCTCCACGTCCTCCCTGTGCTGGTCCCAGGGCTGGGGCAGCTCTGCAGGTGGGCTCTCACCTGGGCACAGGGGCACAGGGGCACCATCCCAATCCCTTCCCCGCTGCCCACGCTGGGGCTCAGCCCAGGGCACGGGAGGGGTGTGGGAGCTCCCCGCGGTCCCTACGGGAGCTGCTTTACCGCAGAACCGTTCATTTGGGGGAAGAACAGCGAGGCGCTCCCAGCCCCCAGCGCCGCACCGAGCGGGCGGAGCGGCCCCGGCCGGGCCCGGCGCTGCCGCTGCCGGGAGCTCAGCCCGGGAGCGCCGCCCCCGCCCGCCATGGCCGCGCCCTGAGGTAGGACCCGCCCGGGCCCCTTCCCCTCACGGCCCCGCGGGGCTCCGGGGACACACCGGGACCCTGGGACTCCGGCCCGCATCGCCGCCGGCCCCGAGCGCTCCGCTCCCCGCAGCCTCGCCGCTCTCCCGCCGGGCCTCCGCTCTCCCGTGCCGGGCCTGCTGCCCGCCCTGCCCGGCCTCCTGCCCGGCCTGCCCCGCTGTCCTGCCTCTGCCTCTGCCCCTGCCCTTGCTCCACCCCCGCTCCTTGCTCTGCAGGCCTCGTCCTTGCTCTCCAACCCTCCTTCCGTGCTCCCCACCCCCTCTTCCTTCTCTCCAATGCCCCGCTTTCCTTGATCTCCAGCCCCTCTGTTTGCTCTCCACCCGCCCTTGCTCTCCAGTCTCCCATTGTTCTCCAGCCCCCTTACTTGATATCCACTTCTCCCTCCTTGTTCACCAGCTCCCCTTCCTTGTTCTCCATCACCTTCCTTCCTCTCCAGGCCCCCCATTCTTGTTCTCCACTCCCCTCCTTTCTCTCCAGCCCCCTCTCCTTATTCTCGAGGCATCCCCCCCCTTGCTCTCCAGCACCCGTTTCTTGTTCTCCAGCCCCCCCTCCTTGCTCTCCATCCCCTTTCCTTGCTCTCCACCCCCCACTTTCCCTGCTTTCCACCCTCCCTCCTTGTTCCCAGTCCCCCTTCCTTGTTCTCCAGCCCAGGACAGAGCTGGGCTGGGATGAGGCAGCCCCAGCTGCTCTGGGCACCCTGTGCCAGGGCCTGCCCACCCACACAGGGAACAATTCCTTCCCAATATCCCATCTATCCCTGCCCTCTGGCAGGTTAAAACTATTGCCCCTTGTCCTAGCAGTCTCTGCCCATATAAAAAAGTCCCTTTCACTCATTTTTATGAGCCCCTTTAGGCACTGGAAGGGGCTCTAAGGTCTCCCTGGAATTGTCCCTTCTCCAGGCTGGACAATCCCAGTTGTCCCAGCCTGTCTCCAGAGCAGAGGGGCTCCAGACCCGGGATCACCTTTGTGATCCCTCATGATGCCCAGGGATCCACAGTGGAGCAGTCTGATGTGGCCCTGGCATTTCTGGGTTTGGTTTGATTTTAATCCAGCCAATGTGATTGGAACATCCCATCTGCTCTGTTCCTGTTTTCCAGAGTTTGGAGCATGTGAGAAGCTGCCAGAGGAATCACTCATATTTTAATTTCTGCTTCATCAGGTACAAAGATCTCGGGTTTTGTAATTGTTGTGATGTTGCTTGAGTTGGAACCTTGAGTTCCAAAATCAGAATCAGGTTTGGGTTGGAAAGGACCTTAAAGACCACCTCATTCCAAGCCCTGCCATGGGCAGGGACACTTCCCGGTTGCTCAGAACCCCATCCAGCCTGGCCTTGGTGAGTGAAACCCCTTTTCTAGCCCAGAAATGTCACGTTTAAGTGCACTCTGATAATTCAGTAGCTCGGTGCTTCCCAAGGCCTCGTGGCTGGAGCTGTTCAGCAATCCCCAAAGGGGTCTCTCCAGCCCCATTTTGTGGGAATGATGGAGCTCTGGGCAGGCAGGGTGAGATGTGCAGAGCGTTTGGATGCTGTGGATGTTGTGTGGTGCCTCGGGGCTGTCCGTGCTCTGCAGACAATGCCCTGAGAGCCTGGGCTGGGCTGTGGTTCCTGCAGAGGGCTGGAGCTGTAATCCAGGGGCTGGGATTCAATTCCATGCTCCACCACAGGCCTCCCACGTGCCTGGGGCCCAGCTTTGGGGCTGTGTTGCACAAGGCAGAGCTGGGCAGGGATCCTGGGGCTGGAACCAGGACTAATCCCAAAATCTGGGATGTAGTGCAGCCCTCCCTAAGGGACACAACCCTCTGGAATGAGCTGTGGCCTCTGTGCCTGCTCTGCTCCCTGAGGATCCCGGAGCATTTGGAGTTCACAGGGAATTGCTGGCACAGCCCTGAGGTGTGATCTGGACAGACCCTCTCCTCTTTCCCATCTGCAGGAGTCGGATCTGCTTCACCAAACAGAATTCCCTGGGACAATGCAGCACAGAATGTCAGAATGGTTTGGGTTGGAGGGACCTTAAAGCCCATCCAGCCCCACCCCTGCCATGGCAGGGACACCTCCCACTGTCCCAGGCTGCTCCAAGCTGCCCTTGGACACTTCCAGGGCTGGAGCAGCCACAGTGGGATGGATCAGCTCATGCCCACAGCAGCCTCACAGGGCAGCCAGCTCCCATTTGTTATGGAATAAAACTCCAGAGGAGACCTGGGAGTGACCAGCCTGGGAGCTGCAATCCCAGGGAATCCATGTGAGGCTGATGCCATTTCATCCCAGCTTGTGGAGCATCTGTCAGGGAATATCTGCTAGAGCCTGCTGCTCCTGTCCCTGCTCCTGTGGCTGCACACGAGAGCTCCTTGCACGTGAGGGAGGGAGCAGTGCCCTTCTGAGGGGCCCGGGCTGTGGCCCCGTGTTTGCCAAGGCAGCCTGCATTTTCCTGGGGAACGAACAATGCCTGCCTGTGGATGTGTTCCCGGCTCCTATCTGTGCCTTATCTCCTCGGGAAAGGCAAACACAGAATTCCAGCTGTTTATTTGCCTGCAGGCTTTTAAGATATCCCAACCTTGAAAAAGCAGTGTCGGAGATTTTTGCTCTTTCACTGATGACCTCAGTGCTCATAAATGGTGTTTTTCAAATGGGAAAGGAATCCTGGAATCCTGGAATGGTTTGGATTGGAATAGATTTAAGAGCCCATCCAGCCTCCATGGGCAGGGACACCTCCCACTGTGCCAGGCTGCTCCAAGCCCCAATGTCCAGCCTGGCCTTGGGCACTGCCAGGGATCCAGGGGCAGCCCCAGCTGCTCTGGGCAAAGTCCTCTCCTCTTCCCGCTTTCTTCTCGCTGCCCTGTGCTGCAGCCTCACCTTCTTTTTTCAATTCTGAGGTTTCAGCTGGATTTAATAAAGACTGGGATCAAATGGAGACTGGAAAAGCCAAGAGATGAGATGGGGAGAAGTGCTTGGCCACTGGAGGCTGGTGGGATGTGGGAATGCAGCCTGGAGGGAGCAGTGACATTCCCACTCAGTCCCAACTGCATGAGATGCCATGGGGACAGAGCATCACAGGTGTCAGCTCTCACAGGAAACATTTGGGGATTGCAAGAAACACAGAAAGAGACTTTGGACAAGGGATGGAGGGACACCACAAGGGGGAATGGCCTCAAGCTGAAGAAGGACAGGGTTAGATGGGAGATTGGGCAGGAATTGTTCCCTGGGAGGGTGGGCAGGCCCTGGCACAGGGTGCCCAGAGCAGCTGGGGCTGCCCCTGGATCCCTGGCAGTGCCCAAGGCCAGGCTGGACATTGGGGCTTGGAGCAGCCTGGGACAGTGGGAGGTGTCCCTGCCATGGCAGGGGTGGGATGGGATCATCTCTTAAGTTCCTTCTAACCCAAACCATTCCAGGATTCTATGAAGTGAAAATACCCGGTTTTGCACATTGACTCATTAGCTCACAACCACCCTGACATTTTCTCAGCAGGATAAGGAGCTGCACAATCAGGATCAGCACAGAAATAGTGACTGATTAACAAGAATTTGGTGGTGGTGGCCACTCCACAGCTTTGGTACAGCTGGATCTCAGTCAGAGAGATCTCTGGAGGTGTGGGAATGTTTCCAGAGAAGTCTCAGCAAAGTGAGAGGGAAAAGGAGAGGAGAGGATGCTTTGGCTGGAGAAATTAGAACATCTACCTGAAGCTGAGCAGGGCAGGAGCTGCAAGAACATTTAATTCTGAAGGAAGCTCAGCAGCAGCTGTCGTGGTGTGGTGCTGATTTATTCAGCCCAGCTCTGCACTGTGCTCGAGTGTTCCTTCCTCCTTTTGCACTCTTGCTCCATGGACAGGAAAGGCCTCCAGTGGTTAATTTGGACTCCAGCAGCTGAAGAGGTGGAGCAGAGAGCCGAGGGCAGTGCTGTGTGTGCTGCAGCCTCGAGCATCCCCTCAGGCTTTTCATCCCAGGAATTCAGCTCTGGAATGGCTGGTGGCCACTCAGGGCTCCAGGGAGTGCTTGGTTTGCTAACTTCTATATTTATAAACTGTTAGTGTGGGAGAATTCAATGCATCAATCACAGAAGACTGATAAATTAGAGGATTAATTAGACATTCAGGCTCCAAACAGAGCAGGTGGGCTTAGAAACTCTCAGAGAAACCCCAAGGCAGCTCCTGTGGGGCTCTGTGTCCCTCAGGTCCCAGCACAGCCAGGCAGGGTGAGCACACCCAGGTCCAGCTTCCAAAGGCAGCCGTGTTTTCCATGTTTTCCATGGGGCAGCTGCCAGGATGTGGAATCCCAGCCCCAGCACCTGCCTGGGCCTGTCAAACCCCTGTCCTGCTGCTGCCACTCAGCCCCAAAAGGCCCTGGAGGTCACTGGGGAGACGCTGCAGATGAGCCCGTCAGAGGGGCAGGGTGCACTCATTAGCAGCTCGCCTAATTATCTTCTCATTTCCATTTCTCCAAGAGTTCATTCTGCTTTGTTTTCCATTTCTCCAAGATGCTCCTGCCCTGCCCTGTGCCTCCAGGAGTGTGATCCCCCCCCAGTCCTGGGGCACCCCGCAGCCGAGATGGTGGCCTTTAACTGGAAGGTGAGGCTGGTGCACATTCCCAAAGCAGGGATTGCTGCTCTTCCCATGTGGGATGTGTTGGGTGGGTTCTGATGATTCCTTTCCCAGGGGAGGGGTGTTTAACCAGCACACTCTCAGGGACAGGGGACTGGTTGTTGTCCTTCCTTGCCAGACGTGCTTGCCCCAGGATTTGCTGTTGGGGCCTCACACTTCAGACCTGAGCTCACCAGAGCTCTGACCATCCCTGCTCCTCCTGCCTTTCCTCTTTCCAGGATTTCCTCTGGTTGCTCTTCCCTTAGCTGCTTTTTTTACTGGAGGGGGGTTTTCTCCACTGTATCTTTGGGGTTTTGGGGCCGTGAAAGCTCTGCAGGGTCGTGTGTGAGGCACCACAGTGTTGGAGCAGGTGCCTCCTGCATGGAGCTGTTGGAGCCAGTCCATGGAGGCACCAGGATGAGCAGAGGGATGGAGCAGCTCTGCTGGGAGGAAAGGCTGCGAGAGCTGGGATTGTTCAGCCTGGAGAGGAGAAGCTTTGGGCTGAGCTCAGTGTGGCCTTGCAGGGCCTGAAGGAGCTGCAGGAAACCTGGAGAGAGACAATTCCCAAGGGCTGGAGGGCCAGGAGCCAGGGAATGGCTTCCCAGTGCCAGAGGGCAGGGCTGGATGGGAGCTTGGGCAGGAATTGTTCCCTGGGAGGGTGGGCAGGCCCTGGCACAGGGTGCCCAGAGCAGCTGGGGCTGCCCCTGGATCCCTGGCAGTGCCCAAGGCCAGGCTGGACATTGGGGCTTGGAGCAGCCTGGGACAGTGGGAGGTGTCCCTGCCTGTGGTGCTGGATGAGCTTTGAAATCCCTTCTAATCCAAACCATTCCACAACTCTATAATTAACAATTTTAACACATTAAATCAATAATCACCAACTGCCCCCAGCCCTGCCTTCCCTGCCCTGGTGCTGCAGAGCTTTTGGTTCAGAGCTGTTGCCACTGGGACAGTGGGGAGATTGACAGAGCCTGGTGTTGTTTTTCCAAACTCCCTGCTGGTGAATGGACACAAGGCTTGGCCTAAACTCAGAGCTCAGTTGTGTTCTGACAGCTTTGGGGGGTGCTGGGAGGCTGAGGGGACAGGGAGAATCCCAAGTTCGCAGGGTTATCACAGAATCCTGCTGGGAAGGGACCCGTAGGATCACCCAGTCCAAGCCCTGGCCCTGCACAGACCCTCCAACAATCCCACCCCACCCCTGGGGAGCCTGCTCAGTGCCCCACCACCCATTTCCATTTGATTTTCCTCTCCGTGTGCACCAAGTTCATGTTTTTATAGCCTTGAAACACTGTGCAATTCCAGGCCTTCAAAACTGGTGCAGCAATCCTTGGAAGCTGAGGATTTTTTACTTTTCTCCCAGTTTAAAAGCATTTTTCTAAACCTTCCGTATCTGAGCAGGTTCAGTACAAAATTGCTATGGATTAAGATTTCCAGGAGTGTTTTTGGGGATCCCATCTGAGAGCTGATCCCCAGGGATCCATCACCTGTGAGGATTGTTCAGCAGCATTTCCACTTCCACAATTTCCCTAAAATACTCAGCTCTTCCCTTTTTTCAGCTCCAGGTGGTGCCAATATTGCTGTAAAAGGAGCAAAAGGGGTTCAGGACTTGAGGGAAGAGGATTTTTCTTTGGCTTTGTTGCTCTGCCTGCTTTAGTTTCCCACAGAAATAAAAAACACGGAGAGAGAGAGGAGCGTTGCCATTGGAATGGAAGATGCAGAACACCCCTATAAATTCGTTTTTAATTGTCCATAATTAGATTAAATAGATTCTTTGGCATTCCAGGCTCTGGAGAACTTCCCACTGCTGATGTACATTTTGGCAGCTAAAACATTGATCCTTTGCTTGGCCTTTGCTGGAGTCAAAATGTACCAGAGCAAGAAAATCGAGGAGAAACTGAAGAGGGAACAGGAGGAGAAACTGAAAGCAGAAGCAGAGAAGAAGGATGAGTGAAGAGTCCCTCAGGTAATGGGATGGATCCCACATCCTGGGCTTTGAGAATGACATTATTAATCCCCCTGGGAATGGTTTGGAATGTGCACTTTGAGCCAGCAGCAGGAGCTGAGCTCTCGGAATATTTGGGATGTTTCATTCCCACTCATGCTTTGTGGGAATTGCATGAACCAGTGCCCTGTTTGAGGATATTTTAGCACAATATTCCTTCTCTGTTCTTTATCTCCCTGGATTTTTTTCTGTGATGCACAAAGAGGGGGATAAATTGGGAATAACTGCAGGGGAGCAGCCAGGCAGGATGCTGCAATCAGAACTCTGGGCCTTCAGGCACATCACAGAGAGAGAAAATAATCAGCCCTTCTGGATGAGTGAAATCATTGACAGGATGGGGGTGGTTTAGCTGGAAAGGGCAAATTCCACACGTGGGATTCCCAAAGGGACAGGTTGTGCCATGGAACATGCACCATGTAGAATTCCCTGAGAAAAATGCACATTTTTCTGCTTGAAAGAGCAAAACAAACATTCCAAAATGCCTTACATTTGGGGTTTTCATCCTGAAATTCCTGAGTTGCTCCCCTCTGTTCCCAAAGTTGAAGCAACCCCTGCTTTCTTGGAGCAAATCCATGAGCAGAATGAGTCCTGCCTGGTGCTTGGGTTCTATTCCCTGCCTTGCTTGTCATTTTTGTAGCAGTTTGCTTCCCTTCTCCCTGTTCTGCAGCAAAATGGGAATTCTATTCCTGCCTGCCCTTTGGAAGCTCAGTAGGAGTTTGATGGAATGTTGCTCTTTATTCAAATCAAAATCTGATTTCCCTTCCTGAGGTCATCCCCCTCCCATCTAAAGACACTTTCAGTTCTTCAGATCTTTTCTAGATTTGATTTCAAACTCCTTTATTCCTGCAGCAAGGATTGGGAGTTGTGCCTAGAAATGAAGAATAACCATGGGAACAAAGTTTTTTCTATTTGCATAGAAAAAAAACCCAACAAAACCAAAGGAGTTTTTCAGTCTCCTGTTTCCAGCAGGTTCAGGACTTGGCTTGGGGCAGATTTGGTCACTTCCCTGGAAAAGGAAAGGTTGGAAAAGGGCTTGGAGCCACCTGGGATGGTGGAAGTGTCCCTGCCCACGGCAGGGGTGGGATGGGATGAGCTTTAAGGTCCCTCTAACCCAAACCTGTCTGGGATTCTGGGATTCTGTGCAGTGTTATCCCAGGGAATTCTGTTTGGCAAACCCCACAGCTCCAGGGATTTCTGCACCAGGATCATCCCACAAAACCTCTGTGCCCAGCAGGTGACATCACCCTTGGTGAACAACTGGCATTAAAACGTGTCCGATTCCACAGAAATTCCCTGCCCTTCCTAAATTCTGGGATTAAGAGGGAGGAATTCCCCCATGGAGGTGGGAGCAGCTCCAAGGGTGCCCCGTGGGCACTGGAGCCGCTGTGCTGCCAGCCTCTGGTGCCTGCTGTTCTCACTGCTCTCTCCCCACCCTGCAGATTCCTGACACTTGGCAGCTGCCATTGGATTCCTCTCCCAGGAGGATGAAGCCTTCCTGGAAAAAGCAGGATGTGTAACCTCGGAGTAACACTGACATGATCTCCATTTTTGTATGTACAGCAGAGCGTCTGAGCCTCTATTTATGCAATAAAAAAAGCCTTTGGTAAAAAATCAACTTGGGGGCTGCTTCCTCGAAGGATTGGAGCTGCAGGGGAAGCACTTGGGGAAGATCAGCTGCAAGGAGGTGGCTGGGATGGAAGAGGAGAAGACTCTGGAGGGTGAAATTGAGGAGAAAAATGCTCTGGATCCATCCTGGGAGGCTCCGAAGTTCATGGAGAGGCAGAAGGAAGTGGGGAGGGCTCAGTGCAGCTTCTGCAGAGCAGCTGCTTCCTGCAAGGGTCACTCGTGGGGCCTACATGGAATCCAGATGGACAAACCCTGGGGAGGAGCTTTTCCAGGCACTTTGTGCATCCAGGACTTCCTTGGATCCATGGAAATCATGGCATCACCTTTATGGAAGTGTTGAGGAAGGAAGTTTATCCTGAGAACTCTCTTTGGTTCCCTGTTTTCTGCTCAGGCATGGAATCCTGGAATGGTTTGGGCTGCAAGAGACCTAAAATCACCTTGTTCCAATCCCTGCCATGGGCAGGGACACCTCCCACTGTCCCAGGCTGCTCCAAGCCCCAATGTCCAGCCTGGCCTTGGGCACTGCCAGGGATCCAGGGGCAGCCCCAGCTGCTCTGGGCACCCTGTGCCAGGGCCTGCCCACCCTGCCAGGGAACAATTCCTGCCCAATCTCCCGTCCAGCCCTGCCTTCCTCCTGCTTGAGGCCATTCCCAAGCTTCAGCGTAGCATCAGAGCTCAGCTATCTCCAGAGCCTGGGATGGGGGACATCCAGTCATTTCCAGGGTAAGAATCGGTCTTGTCCAGTCTTATCCCTTCCCAAACTGAACCAATCCCTGTTCCCTGATATTGCAGGTGGGAGTTTGACCTGTGCTGTCTCAGGTTCCAGGTGATTTTACCTTTGGGAATCCCGTGTGCCACAGCTTGAACAAGAAAAATCTGACACTGGGGGGAGACAGCAGCTCAGCTTTGCTGCAGTGGCTCCTTCAGAAACCAGCTGGGGACCTCGAATTCTGAGAGAATCCCAGAATTCCAGAATCCCTGAGGCTGGAAAAGCCCTCCCAGCCCATGGAGTCCAGGCTGTGCCCGATGCCCACCTTGTCACCAGCCCAGAGCACTGAGACCTTCCTTGGACACAGAAGGGTTTTATGATTAAAAACACATTTAAAAGAGGAAAAGAGAATTCAATTCAGTTCAATTTCTGAGGAAGAGGAGGCAGCAAGGATAGAGAGCCCTGGAGTGCTCAGTGTGTCCCAGAATCAAGGTGGGAAGAGCCCTTCAGGATCATCCAGTCCTACCTCACCCCAGCAGCATCACCCCAAACCCTGTCCCCCAAGGCCACATCCAGCAGCTTCAACACCAAGGGATCTACACAGGAACCTCTTGGAAATATTCCCATCCCAAAAAATGAGCCAGGTCACTCTGGTGCCTACAGAATACAGGGTCTGTCCTCCTCCCCTGTTCCATAAAATTCCTCTTTTCCAAAGCACTGTTCAGGTTAGGGTTAGGGTTCTCCCTTGCACAGGTCTCTCCATTTCTGATATTGTCGTTGTCACCAGTGCCAAGTGCTGAAGACAGAAAAGGCTTAAAATTAAAAACTGCCTTTTAAATTTCCAGTGTTTGCACCTTTAGGGTTCCTTTTATTCACATGAAGGGTGAGTGGGTTTAAACAAAAGCTGAAATCCTTGTGATCAGGAAAGGAGCTGGTGGGATTTTAAGGGGAAAAAACCTAAACTCTCCCAGGTTCTGAGGTGACTCAAGTGGCTGCTGGAACAGGGAGCTCGGGGCTGTGGGGTTTCTGTGCTCCTTAAAGCGAAAAATAAACCTTCAACAGGACAGTTTTGTCATTAGGCTTTGGCTGAGATGAGCTCAGCTTTATTTTAGTACCACTGGAAGCTTTTAGTCTGAGACTTCTGCCAGAATCACCCCAGACTGGGGCTGGAGGGAGCATCCCGAGGGCCTCACATCCAAACAGGGATTCCAACATTTCCTTCTCTGCTTTTCTTCTTGGGGTTCAGCAATTCCACCTGCTTTTTTCTGCTCTGAAAATGTCCTGTGTGGGGGAGAATCCTTCATAATTCCCTGGGATCCCAGCTCCAGCCTTGGCAGGATTGCTTCCAAGGATGCAGCAACTCTAATTACAGCATATATGATATAGTTGATTAGTTAATATTTATTAACTATTATTAACCTCAGCCTTCAAGGCTTGTGGGGAGCTGATGGACCTCACATGAGGGAGTTGGAATATCCTGGGCTGGAAGGGACCCACAGGGATCACCCAGTCCCACCGCAGGTCCTGCACAGACCCCCCAGCAATCCCAGCCTGGGCATCCCTGGCAGCGCTGTCCAAACGCTCCTGGAGCTCTGGCAGCCTCGGGGCCGTGCCCATTCCCTGGGGAGCCTGGGCAGTGCCCAGCAGCCTCTGGGGGAAGAACCTTTCCCTAAAATCCAACCTAACCCTGCCCTGGCCCAGCTCCAGCCGCTCCCTGGCTGCTGTCCCTGTCCGAGGAGCAGAGATCGGAGCTGTCCCTGCGCTGCCCCTCGGGAGGAGCTGCAGCCCCTGAGGAGTCTCCCTCAGCCTTCTCCAGCTGGACATTCCAAGTGCCCTCAGCTGCTCCTTGTGTGGCCCTTCCAGACCCTTCCCCATCCTTTGGACATCTCTCTCACGTTGCAGCACCACATGGAAAACAACCCAATGTCCAACCCAGGAGTGTGTGGGGATGGCTCAGGTAAAATTTCCAAAACCTGAGTTGATGTTTTCCCCCTGGATTTGCTCCAAGGGCCATTTTTGGCTGTGAGTGACTGGGGACCAAGAGCTGGCACAACCCAAGTCACTCCCCAGTTTGGCTCTGGCTTTGAAGCTGGTTTGTCTTGGCTGCTGGAGCAATTCCAGAGTGTCTGGGCTCAGCTGGACCTCACCTGGCACACGTGTGGAGCAGTTTGGAATAATCCCAGCACCAGCTGATAACAGGAATTCCTGGCAGCTGCCACGAGTTATCCCATACAAATGGGCTCCTTCCTGTGGAGGGAAAGTTTGTTTGGGCACAGATGAGTGATTCAGCTTTTATCCGTGTGTATTTCCATATGGCAGCCATTCCTGCTGGATCAGAGAGAGCTCCTGGAGGTGTCCATGTGTCCCAGCATCCCTGCAAGGCTGTCCCAGTCTGTCCCAAGGCTGGGATGTGGCTGTCACATGGAGGAGGATGGATGTGGCTGCTTCCTGTTGATCCCTAGGAGCACAGATGGGTGACTCTCCTTCTTGATTATCCTTTTTTTGTCACCTGGACTTCCTCCTGCTGCTTGGCTTTGCTCCCCAGTGCCTCAGCTTCTAATGGTGTGGCCCTTTCCCAGTCCTCCAGCTCTTTTTATCTGCTCTGACTCATTTCTCTGGCCTAAACTCGGGCTCATTTCCCAGCCTGGTGCTCCTCAGTGATGTGGGGAGGCTCAGAGCCAAGCACCAACAAATGGCAGCTCCTGACAGCGGGGTTTGAGTCAAAGAAATGAGTCTGGGCCTTGTGTTTGTGCTCTAAACCAGCTCTGTTATTTTGCTTTTCTCACCCAGACCATCATTAGTGTGTTCCCTCCTCTTCCCATGCCTCTTCCTCTCCCACCTGGGCCTTGTAGGAAGGAATTCCAAGGAATAAGCTCACAGGGACAGAGGATGAGCTTTGAGTGATGTCTCTTGGCTTTCCATTCCTGGCTTTCCATTCCTGGCCACCCTTCTCCCATTCTCAGTGGTCCCCACTTTGCCTGCTCACTCTCTAAAGCCCTCATCCCAGAATCCCAAATCATCCAGCTTGGGAGAGCCCTCCAGGACCATCCAGTCCCACCATAATCACCCCTAAATTATGTCCCCAAGTGCTTTTGGCCCTGGGTTGCAAAAAGCTGTCAGGACTGAAGCCTGGAAAATGGGGGAAAATGTTCCCATCTAAAAATGTCTCGTGTCACCCATTACAGACCTGCTCCAAGAGCTGGAGGAAAAAGAAATGTTTGTGGGGTTTTTTTTCCATGAAGATGAGGCTTAGAAAAGCATTTAGAACTCATTAGTCAGTGAAACAGCATGGAAGTTCAGGTGATTTGCATTCCAGCTGGAGCAGAGGGATGTCTGTGACAGCTTCTCCCCCAAGATTTGCATCTGACTCTGCCTCTTGTCTTTATGCAAAGATCCTTTAATCATTTTTCCCACATTTTAGAGAAAAATCTCCACACACACACACACACATTGCTAAGTGAGACCAGAGCTTGGCTTTGCTCTCCTGCAATGGTCAAGTGCCCTGAGCCTCCCTCCAAGGGCTCCTGCTGGCAAAGCCAATACAACAATAGGGATTTAAACGCTGCTGAGGAGCTGGGATGTTGTTTCAAGGGCTCTTGACTAAGGTGCTGCTGTTGGGTAACATCCTCCCATTAACTTGAGTCAGATGTTCAAGGAATTGCTTGTCATCCCAAATTACCAGTTGAGTCACAACTGCATGAGCCACAATATTTTTCTTCCCCACGAAGGGTTACAGGGTTTTGTGGCAAACATGGGATGTAATTACCCCGTACAGCAGCAGAGGGGGAGTGGAGGAAACACAAGGACTCATCTTGGAGGGGTTTCTGTAACATCCCAAAGTTCCTTGGGTTTCAGACTCAGCTCTTTTCCCTGCCCACGGGTTTCCATGCTCATTAAAAGGGACTGGGGAGAAAAGTTTTGCCAGGCCTCAACCTCCCAGAGGGAAAAGGGAAGAGGTTTCACAAAGCTTTCCCAGCTCTTTCCAGGAAAAGGAGACAGTTCTGGTTTTCCCTTTGTTTGCTGGGAAACTGGCAGCAAACACTTCCTCTTTCCTAATGCTTGTTTCCATTAAATCCTTCCTGGGGGCTTCCCCCTCATCTTCCCAAAGAATACAAACCAGGAAACACAATTCCTGGGACACAAACCTTTGCCTCCTTTGGATACTTCCTTGCTGCTAAAATGGGTGGGGAGCAGGTGATTGGAGTTGTCCAGCCTGGAGAAGAGAAGGTTCTGGGGAGATTTTAGAGCCTTCCCAGGGCCTAAAGGGGCTCCAGGAGAGCTGCAGAGGGACTGGGGACAAGGCATGGAGGGCCAGGAGCCAGGGAATGGCTTCCCAGTGCCAGAAGGCAGGGCTGGATGGGAGATTGGGCAGGAATTGTTCCCTGGCAGGGTGGGCAGGCCCTGGCACAGGGTGCCCAGAGCAGCTGGGGCTGCCCCTGGATCCCTGGCAGTGCCCAAGGCCAGGCTGGACATTGGGGCTTGGAGCAGCCTGGCACAGTGGGAGGGGGATGGAACCAGATGAGTTTTCAGGTCCTTCCAACCCAAACCGTCCCATGGTTCCATGACCCTGTGATCCCATTCCTGGTCCCATGGACTGTGCTGTGTCAGGGATGGCAGGACACACTTTTCCATGGAACAAGGGTGGAAACACTGCCTGGAACCCGCAGCTGTTGAGCCCTGGAACCAAATCCCAGGGAGACAGCAGAGCCAGGACTCTGAGCCTTTCAGGTCTGGGCTTGTTCTCCTTCCTATGAATCCAGACACAACAGTGGAGCCCTGGGATTTGTGCTGGTCTGACTGGAGCTGTTCCTCGTCCCCAGTCCCTGGGAGGCGTCAGCAGGGCAGGGCAGCAGCCACTGGGCCATGGGGTGAGCAGCAGCTGTGTCTCAAGAAAAGCCGAGCGCTGTGCAATCCCTGCCTTTCCCCGGGGAGAGAGGCACCAGAACTATTCCTTTCCTCATTGAGGTTTCACACCACTCCAAATCCATCAGCACGGCCTGGGAGCCTGGGAGGAGTGGCTGAGGGAGCTGGGAAAGGGGCTCAGGCTGGAGCAGAGGAGGCTCAGGGGGGACCTTGTGGCTCTGCACAAGTCCCTGACAGGAGGGGGCAGGGACAGGGGGAGAGGAAATGGCCTCAAATGGCACCAGGGGAGGCTCAGGGTGGAGATTGGAAACAATTTTTCCCTGCCAGAGTGGTGAGGCCTTGGGATGAGCTGCCCAGGGAGTGCTGGAGTCACTGTCTCTGGGAGTGCTCAGGAGGAGTCTGGATGTGGCCCTTGGGGACAGGCTTTGGGGTGCTGCTGGTGCTGCTGGGGTGGCACTGGGTGATCCTGAAGGGCTCTTCCAGCCTTGATTCTTCTGGGATGTTTAGTGGAGCAATTTCTGCCTCAAGACAATGTGGAATTATGGTCAGGGTTAAGATACCAGGACCATAAAATCACTCCTGCCCCTCTCCAGTCTCTCCCTTTCCCTTCCCTCCTTTTTTGCTCCATTTCCCATTCCCTGCTGCCTCCCTCACATAGAACATGAGCAGATGTTTTTGCTGAGGAATCTGAAGCTGAGAAAAGCTGGGTTATTTTTCTTTTCCTATTCACATCTCAGCTCTGGAGAATTAAATCTGTGGATTCTTCTGAAGGTCCCTTGTTTCACATCTCTCTCTGACACAAAAATTCCCATTTCAATGATTTCCAGACACAGGAGGAGCACAGCACAGGTTTGTCTCTTTGGTGAATCATAACTTCTTTCTTTTATGTTTTTATGGCCTTAATTCTCTCAGAAATCCACAAGGAACACAATAATAATGTAAATTGGGAGCCACTTCCAAAAAAAAAAAGGAGGAAAATGTTCAATGAACTTGGGAAAACTGTTACAAAACACCACTTTGCATCGCTGACCATGGGAAATCACCAAATTTCACTAATTAATGGCATGGGGAAGAAAAATCTGCCCTGATGAGGTGCCAGATTTTATCCTGAGAGGCTGAATTTAATGCCTTAAAGCCTGAACCAACCACTAATTGGTGGGAACTTCCCTTTCAGGGAGATTTCTCCTGCCTGTCCCTGAGAAGTTCCTTGCAGAGTGGTGGCAGTGAAGTGCTCGGTGTTGGGAGCCACTGAGCTGGCACCAGGTTTTAGGGGGGAAAATCTGAATTTCCCATTTTCATCAGATTTTAATGTGACTGCAGTGGGAAAGGCACTTGGAATCCTTCAGATTTATTCAATTCCCTGCTCAGGAGCAGATCCCCCTTGGAGTCAAAGACAGACTTGACCTATAGAATTCATTTTCCGGCCCTGTCTTTGTTGAAATTTGGGGGATTTACGTCCAAGGCATGGTCTCCTGACTCCCTATAACAGAGGAATTTACAAGAGGTGGTGAAACTGGATTTTTGGCCCATTTTTGTGTAAATTATCTGTCCCTGATCCAAGCAGAGCACAGATGCACCTGGTCGTGGGATACACCTGAAACGAAACATTCGGATTTCAAATTCTCTCTTTTATTAGTGTTCCTTTAATATGTGCTTTTATCCTTAATAAAGGATACCAGGAGCAGAACCTGACAGGGATAATCCTGCTGGAATTACTGATTTTCCAAAGGGCACATTTAAAGGCCTGATGATGGCCCGAGGTCCCCCAAAAAACTCATTCATGGATCTCACTATTGAAGAACTGGATGTAAAGTGTGGGAAGAAAAGCCTGGAGGGAATTATTCCCTAATTCTTTTGGTGCCTAATTCTCTTGGCACTCACTGGAAGTGCAAATCCTATTCTCTGTTCCCTAATTTGAAGGTGGTGCTTCACAGACTCACAGGATGGGTTGGGTTGGGACATGTGGTGCCAGCTGCCTGCTCCAGCATCATCCCAGAGCCCAGGGCCCAGGAGTGTGGATATTCTGGAATATCCCCGGGGAGGAGGCTCCAGCCCCTCTCTGGGCTCTGTTCCAGCCCGGGCCCTGCCCAGGGCAGCAGTTCTGCCTCCTGTGCAGGGCAATTGCCGGGCTCAGGCCCTGCCCGTGGCTCTGGTGCCGCTGCCGGGCCCCGGAGCAGAGCCCGGGCCCTGCCCTGAGCCCTCCCTGCAGCCAGGGACAGCCAGGGCTGAGGGCCCCTCTCAGCCGGGGCTCCTCTCGAGGCTGAGCAGCCCCGGCTCCCTCAGCCTGTGCTGGGCACGGAGCTGCTCCAGGCCCTTCCTCAGCTGCGCAGCCTCCGCCGGCCCCGCTCCAGGAGCTCCCTGGCCCTGCTGGGCTGAGGAGCCAGAGCTGGGCACGGCACCCCAGAGGTGCCCCCCGGGCTGGGCACAGGGGCAGGATCCCTCCCTGACCTGGTTGTTTCCTTGTTTAATTATTTAATTTATTTATTTCATCCTGCACCAGTCAGAACGTGCCATTCTCGAGACAGACACAAAAAGGCTCCGTGACTTTTGTCACTCTTGCCTTTAGCTCCCTCCTGACTGTGAGTGGGCACCAAGGGGAAACCGGTGAGGGAAGAGCTGTGGGAGCAGCCAGGCAGTGTCCTGGGGTTCAGGAATGAAGCAGGGCTTCCCCTCTCCTTCCCTGTTCCCTCCCTTCTCCCTGAGCTGTTCCAGGCTGAGGATGGTGCTCCTGAGGCCTTGGGGACAGGCAAGGTCTGTCACTGCAGTGGCCCAGGGTGAGGCTGCCAGGTGGCATCGCCGCAGCTCTGGCTGTCCCTGCCTCCTTCAACCCCCCAGTCAGACCGTCCTGGTGAGGGCAGAGAAGGGGCAGCACTAATGGCTCCCTGTGCCAGGGACAGGAACCTGGCTGGGGCTGGGCCAGGGCAGGGTTAGGATCTCAGGGAAAGGTTCTCCCCCAGAGGCTGCTGGGCACTGCCCAGGCTCCCCAGGGAATGGGCACGGCCCCGAGGCTGCCAGAGCTCCAGGAGCGTTTGGACAGCGCTGCCAGGGATGCCCAGGCTGGGACTGCTGGGGGGTCCGTGCAGGACCTGGGGTGGGACTGGATCATCCTGGTGGGTCCCTTCCAGCTCTGAATATTCCGGGATTCTGTGATCTGGCCATGGAATCCCAGTGGCACTGAGCAGCGGATTCTCCTCTGTCCCAGTCCTGTAGAAGTGACACAAACCAACCTAACCACCAAATTTCCCACTTACCCCTGAACAATGTCCCTATTAAAGGAGCAATTAGGGTGGCAATTATCACTTACACCCCAATTACCCAGCTCAGGGCTCATTATGTCATTACCTTCCCAGTCATCACATTTGAGATTCAAGCTAAAAATCATCACAAACCCTTTATTTTAAAATGCCAACTAAAACCATCATGAAATACAGAACATAATGAAATACACAGCAACAGTAGGATTTTTTTACTGCTGTATTACATTACAGCTAAAATTAAGTTTGAAATTTAATATTCTATTTTTATCTAAATTAAAAGTTTTGTGGGTTTTTTTTCCAAAACCAACTCTCTACAGGGAATTTGGTTCTCTCCCAGTCTTATGCAAAGTGACAAAGATTAGGATTCCTTTTCTAACCAATACCACCCCCAATTTAAATAGTCTCTTTTCCCTCCTGCTGGCTGATGAATTCCTGAGCATGAGCTGAAGTCCCACACCAAAGTTGTATTTTTGGTATCAAAAAACCTTTCCAAAAGTGGGTAATTTTAGCTCTGCTGGAACCGAGAGAGAAAAACTTGCCCAAATCAAAGATGGCCTCAAGATGGAAACAGAAAAAGGAGGCAAATTTAGAAAATAAATTCAGACAATAATTAAATTAAGAGCCCTAAACTCCTCAGAACAGACTCAGTACAAGAGTTGGTGGTTTCCTGCTAAAGCAGGGAGAGACTTTGTGAAAACTGATGGAAGTTGGGGTTCAGCATTAGGAATTCTCAGCCAAGGCTGAGTTTATCACACTCCCCCTGGCTGGCATCACACTCACAGCTTCTGCCTCATCCCAGCCACTGTTTCAGCTGGAAATACTGAACATTCCCTGCCTGGATTCCGTAGGATCAGGATTTCTTTAGGAGTTGGAGCTTTTATCAGCATGGTTGAAATGTTGTAGGTACAGCTGCATCTCCCTGGGTGAGGAGGGAAAAGCCAGAAGGGAAAGCTCCAAGGGGCTGGGACAGAATGGTTGGGAAGGGGACAAAGCCACCAGATCCTGAGTGGTCAGGGTTTGATGTTCCCTCTCCTTTTGGGACGTGGAGCCCCCAGTGCAGAGGGAAGGACTCACCTCACCCACCTGCAGGAGCTGGTGAAGGTGTGAGCAGGAATGGGCTCATTCCCAAGGGAATATCAGAGTTCTGTCATCTACCAGCAGGGAATTTGGTTTTGGAAGCTCACTTTGACCTTCCCTGTGGAATTCAAACTCCAGCCTGGCACTTCCTTGCAGCAGCCACTGGTGCAGGAGGTGAAATCCCTGCCCAGAACCGGGAGCGGGTGATGGATGCCTCAAACCTGGATCTCACCATGGAATGAGGCACCTCCAAAACCTGGATCTCACCACGGAATGAGGCACCTCAAACCTGGATCTCACCACGGAATGAGGCACCTCCAAAACCTGGATCTCACCACGGAATGAGGCACCTCCAAAACCTGGATCTCACCACGGAATGAGGCATCTCAAACCTGGATCTCACCATGGAATGAGGCACCTCCAAAACCTGGATCTCACCACAGAATGAGGCACCTCCAAAACCTGGATCTCACCACAGAATGAGGCACCTCCAAAACCTGGATCTGGCCACGGAATGAGGCACCACCAACTCTGCTCCCTGATGCTGTTTCCATGGAAAATTGGGTGTGCAAAGCAGGAATTGTCAGAGCTGCTGGAAGTCAGGCTGGAATCTCCTCTTGGTGGTGGCACAGCGGGAATTGGATCCAACTTTGGATGGTGCCACCTGTCCTGTTCTGGAAAACATCCCCACTGGGGAGAGGGAACAAACCTGGAAGCTCAAATGTTGTTTCTACCTTTAAACACCTCCCACTTCCCAGCTGAGCAGCAGCAATGGGAACGTGGCTGCCGGGAGCTGGAATTGCAGATCCTGGCTCCGACTGAGCCGACACAGCAGGGAAGCCAAAGGAACAGGATCCAAAACCAACTCCAATCCCTAACTGGTCTCTGCTGGAGCCAGTGGCTGGGAATATGCACCTGTCCAAAAAAGGAGAGGTCTCTGCTGGAAAGATGAAACTCTGGAATTCCAAGGACAAGTGTGGAAAGCCAAGAGAGTGGTTTGGATTTCAGCTTGGATATCATCTGGAAGTGGCAGCCTTGGAACAATTCTGAGGAGATCAGGCTCTGGAAACTCCCTTTAAGGATGTGGCCCACATGGAATAAATCAATTCCAGCCAGTTGGATGGGCCAGAACAGTGGCAAAATCCCATAATAACAACACTTTATCACGGCAGGAAAGGATACAGGAAAAACAGGGAGAGAAAAACATCACAGTAGCAAAACGTGAAGTTCCAGACAGTAAAACTCTGTGGAAGGAGAATTAGGGAATAATGCTTCCTATACAATTGTTGGGAATTCTTTTCCTGTCAGTAACAACGAGCAAACACACAAAGGAACCTAAAGGAGGCCGAGTGGAGCCCCCAACATTCACCCCCCAAACTCACCATTTTATAGGATTTCATAGGATTTTTACTCCTATAACCAAATGCCTCAAAGTTCTCACAGTATCTGCCCCACCAGTCTCCAACCATTTGGGTTTGCAGACTCCAGAGCTTTTCCCAATGAATTCTTGGACCAAGTGTAGCAAGCTGGAACATTCTACCAGCATTTGCCTCTCCAAATCTCCCATCCTGGATTCCTGGGCTCTGCAGGGCATGGACTGAGCACTCCTGAGCCCTGTGGGGGCCTGCAAAAGACACCCCAAAACTGCAACTCCCCCCTTTGTTCCTGTAACCACCTGGGGAAGCAGCAACAGCTCCGTGGGATTCCATGAGGAGAGGGGTGGCACTAAACCCCAAAGGAATTGTTTGGAATTGTTGGCACAGCTGAGAACTGTCAGCCCTGAGGCTACCCAAGGCAGGGACATCAGGAGCATGGAATGGGTTGGATTGGAAGGACTTAAAGATCCCATCCCCCCCCCTGCCATGGGCAGGGACACCTCCCACTGTCCCAGGCTGCTCCAAGCCCCAATGTCCAGCCTGGCCTTGGGCACTGCCAGGGATCCAGGGGCAGCCCCAGCTGCTCTGGGCACCCTGTGCCAGGGCCTGCCCACCCTCCCAGGGAACAATTCCTGCCCAATCTCCCAGCCAGCCCTGCCCTCCTCCAGCTTCAGGCCATTCCCTGTGTCCTGTCTCCAAGGCCTTGGGAATGGGATGTCCTGACCCTCCTCGTTTTCCAGGTTTAGGGGAGCCAAGTGTGGAAGAGCTGCTGAGAAATGCATGACCTCTGTCCAAAACCTGCTGCAGACCAAGCAAGTCCAACGTGTGCCTCCAGATCCTTGAAATGACCTTCACTCCTTGTGGAATGGCTGGACACAGATCACCAGCCCTTTCCCATCATTTGAGGCTGGACATGCAGGCTGCAGTGCCTGTTTCTGCTGGCACAGTCACAGCCAGGGCTCACTGGCACCCAAATAAATTAGGGAATAAAGAATACCAGGAAGCAGGCACAGACACATTGTCCCAGCTGGACATGTCCTGACCCTGCTGGAAGCAACGGCAAATGAAAGGTGATCCCTCCCCCCGAGAGCCAAGCCATGCAAACACGATAGGAACAGCCACGGAAGAGCAGCCCAGCAGGGAATTCATCTCCAGCCTCCCATCCAAAGGCCTGGAGCTGGAATAACTCTGGTTTCACTCCGGTGCCTTCACAGCTGCACGTGGGAAGCCTCCACAAGGGCTGTGCCCGTCCTGGCACGGCTCCTTGTGAAGGAAAATCATCCCTGGGTGGGCTGAACAGAAGGAAGATGAAACAAAACCATTTTCACACATCCCTGAGGGCTGAGTTTGTGCTCAGCCTCTCAGTGCTGGGGTGGTTTTTGCCGTCCTGCCGCTGCAGCTCCAGGAAGGCAGCGCTGTTGATGATCACAAAGGTGTCCTTGCTCTCAGTTCCGGGCAGCTCCCGCTGGCTCCGGGGCGGGCCCAGCTTCCCAGAATACAGATAATCCATGTAGTTCTCGGGCTTGCTGGAAACGATGTTGCTGAGCATCATGACAAAGAGGAGGAAGCCAAAGAAGCCGACGATGATGAGGATGTAAAACGAGGCCATGATCTCCTCCTGCAGCTCCAGGGCGGGGTTGCTGTAGTTGTTGAACCGAAGGGCTTTTTTCTGTTCCACAAACATGTGCAGTAAACTGGGCAGCAGCGAGCTGCTGTTGGTGCGGTTGCTCAAAGCCATCGCAGCTTCCACTCCAGATGCCCAATCTAAACAAAACAAAGCAAAAAAGAACCGATTAGCTGAGCCCAGGGCCTTCAGACCATTCCCTGTCCTCCACTCTGGCGATTCCTGCACTTGGAATGTCCAGCTGGAAGAGCCCCAGGTCAGAGCTCACCTGAGCTGCAGCTCCTCAGAGGGCCAGCTCCAATCTCTGCTCCCTGGGACAGGGACAGCACCCAGGGAGCGGCTGGAGCTGGGCCAGGGCAGGGTTAGGTTGGATTTTAGGGAAAGGTTCTTCCCCCAGAGGCTGCTGGGCACTGCCCAGGCTCCCCAGGGAATGGGCACGGCCCCGAGGCTGCCAGAGCTCCAGGAGCGTTTGGACAGCGCTGCCAGGGATGCCCAGGCTGGGATTGCTGGGGGGTCTGGGCAGGGCAGGGGTGGGACTGGATGATCCTGTGGGTCCCTTCCAACACAGGATATTGCAGGATTCCATCCTCCAGCTGCACACCAGACAGGCAGAGATCCACAGTGGAAGCCAGTGGCAAGTTAGGGCAGGAATTCAGAGAATCCAAAGCTGTGCTGTCTGCATGGAACACGGGCACACACAGCTCCCCCAGGCTGGTTTTGTTCTGCTGCTGATGCAGCATCAAAGTCAGAACTCGGGAATAACACTGCCAGTTCCGGGGATTATCTCAATGGAAACGGGATGAAAGGTAACATCACCAAGAGGAGAGGAAATCAGTACTGGGATTGTCACAGATCCATGGAATGGTTTGGGCTGGAAGGGACCTCAAAGCCCACCCAGTGCCACCCCTGCCATGGCAGGGACACCTCCCACTGTCCCAGGCTGCTCCAAGCCCCAATGTCCAGCCTGGCCTTGGGCACTGCCAGGGATCCAGGGGCAGCCCCAGCTGCTCTGGGCAAACCATTGCCTTTAAGCAAACCTCAAAATCCTGCCATTCTGAAAAATCTAAAGATGAGAACATTTTTGCCTTGTCTCCCAATCCCACACCCAAGAATAAGCTTTGGACAGCAACCATTTTCCAATTTTGACAGAAATCCATGGATCATTTTTAGCTCTCTGAAAGGCCTTTGAGAAGAATGTGATAATCTTAGAAAAGCTTTGTGCCAATCTGCCCATGAGGGCTGGAAATAGAGGCCAAGAGTTTCATCCCAAACAAGCAATTTTTGCTAACTTAAATCATTCCCTTTCCTGGAGGGCAGGCCCTGGCACAGGGTGCCCAGAGCAGCTGGGGCTGCCCCTGCATCCCTGGCAGTGCCCAAGGCCAGGCTGGACACTGGGGCTTGGAGCAGCCTGGGACAGTGGGAGGTGTCCCTGCCATGGCAGGGGTGGCACTGGGTGGGCTTTGAGGTCCCTTCCAGCCCAAACCATTCCATGATTCCTTGTTGCAGTTTTCCTTGGTTTTCAGCCTGTTTTGGTTAACCAGTGTAGCTCATCTGTTCCAAAGGGTCTTTAAAAATGAGGAAACAGCCTCACCTCCTGCAGCCAGAGCTCAGTACAACACCTGAGGGGTTGGCTCTGCCTTAAATCTCCTACAAGAACCTATTTAAAAAGTGAGTTTAAAAATTTTACAAGTGGATTTTAAAAAGTGGGTTACAGAAGTGGGTTTACATTTAAACTTAAAATTAATGTGAATAAGAGAGTTTTTTAAAAACCTGAAAAAATATGGAGACTAAAGAGCAGATCTTCCTGCCAGTGTCCCCTGAGATATCTGGATGGTTATCCTTGGAAAAGAGAGAACCTGACCCTCAGGTCAGACCAGCTGGCAGCTTCCTTCCCTTTCTCATCCTTCTGGCAGGAATTGTTTTATCCTCCCTCCTCGTGCCTGGCACGGGGATGCTCGGCACTCCTGACTCAGGGAATTGAGGCATTTCCTCCCTGCTGCCCTGGCATGAGCCCATCCCCAGACCCCTGGAGTGCCCCCCGGCTGGCTGGGATGGCCCGAACATCCTGGATGATTAAGGATGGCCATTCCTGGGGAGGTCTCCTCTCCTTGCACCCATTCCCTGTTAATGGGCGTGTTTATCCTGCCGGGCTCTGACTGCTCCGCCTGGAATCTCGAAATGCCCAAATAACTGCGGCAGGGCTGTAGGAGCCCAGTGTGGAGTCTGGGGGATCCAGGGGCCGAGGGTTGTGGAGATTTACAGGCAAAACACAGGAGCTGGGGATGTTCCAGGGGAATCCAAGGAATTCCAGCAGCTCTGGGTGTGTGGGATCACGCGGCTCAGGTGGAGCTTTGAGCTAAACGGGATTTTTTTGTCTATAAAGGAGAACAGAAAGGCAAAATCCCTTCCAGATTCCAAGTACAGCACCCATGGATTGTAAAACTTTTCCCTCTGCCCCAGCCCAATCTGGCTACTCAAAATTAGTGAATAATTTGGAAGGGACCTTAAAGATAACACCATTCCCACCCCTGCCATGGGCAGGGACACCTCCCACTGTCCCAGGCTGCTCCAAGCCCCAATGTCCAGCCTGGCCTTGGACACTGCCAGGGATCCAGGGGCAGCCCCAGCTGCTCTGGGAATTCCATCCCAGCACTTCCCCTCCTTCCCAGGGAACAATTCCTTCTCCATATCCCATCCATCCCTGCCCTCTGGCACTGGGAGCCGTTCCCCCTCTCCCGTCCCCACACGCTCCTGTAAATATTCCCTCCCCAGGGATTTGTCTGCACTGGAAATCCGGGATCCCAGCTGTGCTCAGGAGTGAAACCTGCCTAGGTTCCCCTGTGAGAGGGCACCGAGCGATGAACGGCGTTTATTCCTTGGCCGAACCCCAGGTGAAGGTTTTATCCTGGAAAAGATTGTCTGCAAATCCATGGGTTTTCCTATAAGATTTTCTCAGCCGTTGCCCCAAACCCACCTTTCCTCTCTCTGCCCCTCCAGGCTGTTCTGCTCCACGGGATTTGTGGGCGGTGCCGAGAGGAGCACAGGGCACCAAAATCCAGGAGTAAAGCCCCGCTCCTTCCTCCTCTTGATAGGTGGAATTCCAAACTCCCTGCAGTCCTACCTCAACAAAACGCCAACAACCCCTCGCTCTGCCCAGCCCCAATCCCCCCCTACCCAAAATTCTCTTTATTTGCTGGCAGATAAAGCTGAGGCTGAGCTTTGGATGTTCCCATCCGTGTTTTTTATGGACAGTGCCCACCACTGCCTGCGATAGTGGAAGGTGTCCCTGCCCGTGGCAGGAGTGGGAATGGGATGATCCTGAAGGTTCTTTCCAACCCAAACCTTCTGGAATTCTATGGATTCCCCAACTCCTGGAGTGGGGCTGGTCCTGGAACAAGGCGTACGAATTTTGGGGGCTTTAAAATTGAATATAAAAGGCCAGAATTTTGACTTTCAGGTCCTCAGACTTTGCTTTCTAAGGAAATCAATGTTTTCTGCTCAGTGAAATGTTGGACAGGCACTTCAAATCCCGATATTAAAAAAAAAGGTCAGTATTAAAAAAAGTCCTGATATTAAAAAAAGTCCCGATATTAAAAAAAACCACCTCAACATAAAAAACCAGCTTCAATATATTAAAAAATCTCAGTATAGAGAAAAACCACCTCAATATAAAAAAATTCCAATACATATAAAACAATCTCAATATATTAAAAAAACCATCTCAATATATCAAAAAAAATCTCAATATATCAAAAAAAATCTCAATAGATCAAAAAAAATCAAAAAAAACCCTCAATATATCCAAAAAACCCCTCAAAATATTAAAAAACTACCTCAATATAGTAAAAAAACCACCTCAATATAGTAAAAAAACCACCTCAATATAGTAAAAAAATCCCACCTCAATATAGTAAAAAAATCCCACCTCAATATAGCAAAAAAATCCCAATACATATTAAAAAATCTCAATATATATTAACCTCAATATATATTAAAAAACCCACCTCAATATTAAAAAACTCAATATAAAAAAATACCAATATAAAGAATCTCAATATATTAAAAAAACTCAATATATTAAAAAAACTGAATATATTAAAAAACCTCAATATGAAAAAATACATATTAAAAATACATAAATATATATTATAAAAAATATATATATTTTAAAATATCTATATATTTTAAAATCCCAATATATATCAAAAAACCTCAATATATCAAAAAAAACCTCAATATATATTAAAAAAATCTCAATATAAAAAAATACCAATATAAAGAATCTCAATATATTAAAAAAACCTCAATATATAAAAAAAATATAAAATATATATTTTTTTAAATATCAATATATTTTTTAAAATCCCAATATGTATTTTAAAAAATCTCAATATATAAAAATAAATCTTAATATATTAAAAAAATTCAATATATTAAAAAAAATCCCAATATATAAAAATAAATCTCAATATATTAAAGAAAATCCCAATATATATTAGAAAAAATAAAATCCAGGAGCACCAGGAGCAGCAAGGGACCCGTGACCTTCAGCGGGGACAATTCTCAGCCACTTCTGCAGCCACTGAATGGCAGAACCTGAGCTTTCTCCCCAAAATGAGCCAAAAAAAAAAAGAAGTTTAGGGCAGGATCTGCCTTTAGAGACGGCTAAGGAAGGATCTGTGGCTGCTCTTGGGCAGCTCCAGGTGCCCAGGGAAGAGTAAACAGGTTGAGTATCAATAAATTGGGTTATTTGTCCATGTGCCAGTGCTGGGAGAGCCTGGGATCACAGAAATCAGCTTGGGAAAAGTCTGCGGGATCATCAGGTCCAGCCTTCGAGCCATCCCCACCGTGCCGATGGAAGGCACTGGGATGTATTTTAGGGCAGTGTGGAGATCCCGGGATGTCCCATCAGCTCTGTGCTGCTCCTTTTCCCCATTGTTGTATTAAACAGGTCCAAAATCCGATTTTTTTTTTTTCCTTTTTTTTCTATGACTGGGCTCAGCCCCTTTCCCCTCGTCCTCTCTCCACAGCCTAAGGATTGGCATGACCCTTTTTGTGCGGGGGCAGAGGCGCGGCCCACACAAACACTGCAGGGGTAGAGTGGACAGGCGGCAGAAATCCAGCCCTGGGATGGAATTCCCAGATCCCTGGCAGTGCCCAAGGCCAGGCTGGACATCGGGGCTTGGAGCAGCCTGGGACAGTGGGAGGTGTCCCTGGATGATGTTGAAGGTCCCTTCCACCCCAACCCATTCCACAACCACCATCTCCTGCTTCATAAATAGGAATGAATCCATGCACTCTGGGAGGTTTGCGTACATTCCTGCTCCCCCCACGCACACAAACACATTAAAACACAAAAACAGGGCTACAGGTCTCTTCTATAGGCCTAATGCCATATTTAGCTATTTTTTTTTAAATATTACTGATAACCAGAATGTTAAACAGAGCTGATTTTCAGGAGGGGAAAAAAAAAAAAAATCCAATAAATGCAGCCCAAACGAATGAAAAATTGAAATTAACAATGAAAGCAGCGCTCCCGTATCATTAATAGAAGAAATTGCTGCCTCTGGGACAGCATCCCTGAGTTGTTTTACCTGCCCAGGGCTCCTCACCTGCAGCGCCCGCTCAGCCCCGGAGCGGCTCCTGTCCCCCCCGGCAGCTCCGCTCCGGCTGCCCCAGGGATTTAACTATTTAAGGAGCAGAGCGGAGGAGTGGCCTCGCTGCTGCTGCTGCTGGGGATAATCACAGCAGGGAGTGTCCGGGCAGGCGGGGACAGGATACCGAAACCTGGGAGGTTCCCGCTCCAGGGGCTCCGGGAAAAGGGGCAAAAGGGGGAGGGTAACACGGGTGAGGACTCAGGTGTGTCAGTGGTGAGGAAAATAAACGAGGAAAGTTGTTCTGGGAGGGTGTTTGGTGTTGGATGAGAGAGGAGGTGGTGGGTCCGGGGGGGTTATTGGTTATAAACCCCCATTAATTTTTGATTGTTTTTAAACTCGGGGACTGTCAGAAGTGTCCTGGTTCCTCCTCAGTGCTTTTGGATGCAGCTCGTGTCCCACCAGAGGAGCCACAGAACCATGGAATAGACTAAGGTGGGAAAGAGCCATCGGGACCATCCAGCCCAGCTCCCTTCCCTGCCCAGACCCCCAGGAACGTCCTCTGTCCCCCTGGGAGGGACGAGGCTGCACAGCTGTCCCTGCTCAGGGCACACCTCCACCCCTGCTTCACCCTGCTGGAGAAAGGATGGGGAAAGAAAGTCGCCAGGAATAGGAAAGAGGATGCTGGATGAGGCAACCTCCGTATCTGAGCTGCCATCTTCCTGCCCCAACCCCTTCCAGCCTGTTCTGCCAGCTGGGCAGGGGTGTTTGAACCCGCTCAGACACGGCCAAACAGCCGCAGTTCCACCCCTTGCCAGCCAAATCCCCTCCAGGAGCAACACAAAACACCAGCCAGCCCTTGCAATATCCCTGATTTAACTGGGATCTGGAGCACAGACGGCTCCTGGCGTGAGGCTCCTCCGTGCAAGCAGCCCAGCTGAGGGAGGATGAGAGCTCAGCCGATTTTTCCTGGGAAGCAGGAGGGAGAGCTGGGCCCCACGGCAGCCAGGAGCCCCTGGGAAGCAGCAGCAGCAGTTAATTTGTGGTCAGACACATTCCTAAATCTGCCTGTGGGACTCAGCTCAGTTTTTCCCCGTGTCCAATCTCCTCTGGAGAACACACAGAGCTTTAAAAGTCTCAGCAGCTCGTGAGTGAGCTCCGCCTTTGGCTAACAAATGCAGAAGTGGAAAGAAAATCAGAAGCAGGAGCTAGTGCTTGGAGGAGAGCAGATCTGAGGGCTCCCAAGGGGAAGGAGAGACCTGGGAAACTCCCTCTTTCCTGTAAAACATCACTGCTGCCAGGCCAAGGGAGCTGTGTACAGCCAAATCCCAGGTTTTGGGGCAAAATGTGGTGCTGAGAGGTTTAAAGCCACCATTCCCAAGAGCCAAACCCACATGGAAAACCCACCTGGTTTCATTGGATCCCAGAATCATCAGGGCTGGCAGAGCCCTCCAGGATCACCCAGTGCCACCCCAGCAGCACCAGCAGCACCCCAAAGCCTGTCCCCAAGGGCCACATCCAGACTCCTCCTGAGCACTCCCAGAGACAGCGACTCCAGCACTCCCTGGGCAGCTCATCCCAAGGCCTCACCACTCTGGCAGGGAAAAATTGTTTCCAATCTCCAACCTGAGCCTCCCCTGGTGCCATTTGAGGCCATTTCCTCTCCTCCTTTCCCTTGGCACACGGCAGCAGAGCCCGACCCCCCTGGCTGCCCCCTCCTGTCAGGGACTTGTGCAGAGCCACAAGGTTCCCCCTGAGCCTCCTTTGCTCCAGCCTGAGCCCCTTTCCCAGCTCCCTCAGCCGCTCCTGGGGCTCCAGCCCCTTCCCAGCTCCCTTCCCTGCCCTGGACACGCTCCAGCCCCTCAATGTCCTCTCTGAAGTGAGAGTTTCAGACTCTTCCCTGGATTTGATGGTTCTTTTTCCTTGGAAACCAAGTCCAGTGGAAATGTAGAAAGATAAACATGGATAACAATCCCTCGGGAGTGATGACCCCTGGATCAGCTGCACCGTGTGGGGGGACAAGCGATTTTGGGGGGTTTGTTTCATTGCCAGGGACTCTGAGGGAATTTTCCTGATTCTCTGGGAGAGACAGGGAGTCCATAATCCAACCTGCCCTGGAGAGCAGCTGGATCGCTAATTAATGACTGTGATTAGTGTCAGCCTCTAACTGGTGACGGGAAAAGTGCGAGAGGATGGACTCCCCCCAGTCATTCCCAGGAAAAAGGTGCAGGACTCCTCCTTGTCCTCAGCAGGGCAGCACAGCAGGGATCCCACATCCCCCAGCAGGGATCCCACATCTTCCAGAGGGGCATCCAGCTGCCATTCCCAGGGCTGAGAATGAAGGAGCTGGGGTGGGGTAAGATTTCCAGAGGGAGGGTGGGAATTCCGGGAGTGTGGATGGAGAGGGACACACAGACACAGCCACGTCCCCATAGCAATTCCCAGTGACCCCTGCTCAAAGGTGTCCCCCTCCCTCCTCCAGCCACGGCCCTGCAGTCTGGGCTTTTGAAAAAGGATGAGGGAATGGGTTTGGAGCAGGAATACCAGCGTCATAAGGAATAAACCTGGCCGTTCTTTCCAATGATGGCAAATAAACTGGGAAGTTTCCATCAGTTTTATAGGATACAGACCAGGGCACAGCTGAGGATTTATCCCCTTATTCCTGAAATTTCATTTTTGAAAAAGACAAGGCAAGGAAACAATCGAGCAAGGCTATTTTAGTCCTATTTTTGCCCAAATGTTGGATTTCAGAGCACCAAAACCCTGGCTGGGGTTTAGGAGCTGGTGGGAATTGACCTGATCTCTGTGTCCCCTCTTCCAGAATACCTGGAAGCACAGGCAGGACATGACCAAATGCCTTTAAAATCCCACGTGCTGGAATGAGGCAGGAGTGAGGATTCATGGAGCCACGGAGGCGCCCGGACAAGCCCGGATGAGCCCCAGCCTCGAGCATTTCCCAGCCCCACTTTCCTCCCAGCTTGTTTTCCATGCTGCCAGCCCCGGGACATACAAGGTGGATCGTGTCTCCAAGTGACATTTCTGGTTGAGCCAGGGCTGCTGGCCCGGAGGAAGTGGGATGCAGGAATGTCTGGATGTGACACCGCTCACGTGAGGAGCCCTCACCGGTCATTGGTCATCGGTCACCAGGGACAGCGGCCCCAGGGCCTCGGCCACAGGTGGATCCTGCACGTTATCCCTATGACTCCTCCCAAAAAATCTGGGTCATGCTCTCCTGGCAGGTGTTTGCTGCAGGAATGAACCATTCCCAAGGCCCCTTCCCCAACATTCCTCCTGTTCCTCCTCCTCCAAAGTTTCTTGGAGGCAGAAGCCTTAACGATCAGCCCATTCCCATGGGCAGGAACACCTTTCCCTATGCCAGGTTGCTCCAAACCCCATCCAAGCTGCCCTTGGACACTTCCAGGGGGATATTTTGAGGCTGCAGAGAGTTAGGCAAGAGCTGAGGGAGATTTGTTAGAGCCGGGAGATATTTTGCACGGAAAATCCCTTCCCAAGACCCTGCCTGGGCAGGGGGAGGATCTGCCCCGTCCTTCTCCTGCTCTCAGTGGTGGCTGAGCCATCTTGGCTTCCCAGGAGATGCCAGGTTGGACAGAGTTGGAGCACCCTGGGATCATGGGAGCTGTCCCTGCCCATGGCAGCAGGGTTGGAAATAAATGATCTTTAAGGTCCCTTCCAACCCAAAGCATTCCAGGATTCTGTGGATGGTCCCACAGCAGGTCAGACCAACTCATGGATCCCATTCCCAGGTTTCTGGTCCCCAGGCCTGGCTCTCTGTGACCTGTTTGTCTCTCCACCCTCAGTATAGGTGTGAGGAAAAGCTCTGAATCCTCCGGGATTTATACAAAACATTCCCTCAGCCCGAGCCTGCTCCAGGGCTCAGTGGGAACAGCTTGGTCCTGGCACAGCTCAGGGCTCTCTGCACTCCTTCTTAGCTGCATTTTCCTGCAGGAGCCTTGGATATTCCCAATATTCCTCCTCAGCAGTACAGGAGAACTCTGAAAACTCCTTGCACATCCCGTGAAAGAAAAGAGCTGTGTGAGCCAGAGGGTAAAAGAGATGTTATTGGACATTGTACAGTGAGGGATTTGGATGATAGAAGCCCCAGGCAGTTCAGTTTGTTTCTTTCTTCCTCTTTTCCCAGCTTTTCCCAGCATTTTTTTCCAGCATGATTGGTGCTGAATGCACTCAGCTTCCTCCCCGCTCCAGTATGAGACCTCCACAGCTTTTGCTGCTCTCCTGCCATTCTCAGACTCTCCCTTTGCCACAGAATTCCACTTCTGGCTGCTGCTGTGACCCCACATCACCAGGAGGCTGCCAGGACCTGCAGAACGTGCTCCAGCCTGCACCTCATCCCTGCCCATCCCTGATCCCTGATCCCCGCCACGTGCGGGATCTGTGCAGCCGTGCCAGGGCCTGGCTCGGAGCCACATCCAGGTCCTGCCACTTGTGACTCAGCCCTGGCAGCAAAACTCTGGATATCACCCTTTAATTGTGCCTGGGGAGCAAACAGGGAAAAAAAAAAATAAATCCCCATTTCTGTGGCCCCGTGTTCACGTTTTGGGCTCGGCTCCAGGCACGCGAGCGCAGCGGTGTCACCGCCAGGACAGAACGAAGGCAGCTGCCACTCCCATCCTGTGCTTCACATCCTGTTTCCACCACAGGCTGCCCATTACGGAGCCCTTGGCCAAGCCAGCGTCACGTTGGGACAGCAAAGGCAGCAGGGGTGGCTGCTGGTGGCAGCAGGGCCCGAGCGGTGCCATCCCCGCACGAGAGCCGAGCGGGGAAATGAACGTTAGAGACTGGCACAGCCTGATAAACGCTGGAAATATCCATGCAAAGACCTTTTTCCCTCCTGGGTTTCACTCCTGGGCACCATCAGGGATCAGAGGAAGTGGAAGAGGAGGGCACAGAGTTGGAAAAGTTGTGTTTGCTGCCTTGTCACCACAGCTGGGACAGAGGTGCAGCTCTGGTGACGTGTTGGCCCTTCGGGGCATCATTTCTGCTCTGGTGAACTCCTCAAAATCGACCTGGAGTTCCCAAAATCACCACGGAATCCCAGAATGTTTGAGCTGCACCTTAAAGACCATCTCATCCCACGCCCTCCACAGGCAGTTGGGCATTTCTAAATCCATAGGGATTGGGAACAGCTTGATGGGATCTGCCCAGAAAGTCCCAAAAAATGGAAGCAGGAGGCGTCAGCAGAGCAGGAATATTTGGGATCTGGGGAAGGATCTGGGTACAGCCACACACGGTGGCCCCAGGCCAGGCCTGGGATGGGTTGTCCCTGACACTGGAATTCCTGGGTTCCTCTTCCCCATCTCCTGAAGATTCCCAGGTAAAATGGGTTTATCTGAGCCACCTGCACTGGGATTTAATGGCTTTCCCCAGAGCAGGCACCGATGCAACTGGTGACCAACTGGGCCCCACTGGTGTGGTCCCTGCAGGAGGTACAGGCTCATCCTCCTCCTTGAATGGGAAATTTAATGGAATAAACCCACAAATACATCTGATAAACACAGCAGGTTGGGACAGCTCTTTTCTCCTTTTTGAAAATTCCACAATTCTCTGCAAATCCCTAAAAAATGCCTGTGGATAAATAAAGAGGAGAAGCTGGAGCAGGGAATGCACTGCCTGCCTTGGTTCCCACTGGAAGAACTTCAGGAGGGAAGAGGAAGCCTGCCCAGAGCTGGAGAAAGGAAGGATCCTTCAGAGTTCCTGGTGATTTCTCCGTTTCAGTGACTTCTGGGAGTGGAAATGAGGAGCAAAATGCCCATGGAAAAATACAGGAGAGGATTTAATGTGCACAGGTTGGGTTAAATAATTTGTTATTAAATAAAGGCTCTGTTTCTATTGGCTGTGTTGTGCACTGGGATTTGGATCAGCATCAAATCATGGAATATCCTGAGCTGGAAGGGACCCACAGGATCATTGATCCAAGCCCTGGCCCTGCACAATCCCCACCAATCCCAGCCTGGGCATCCCTGGCAGCGCTGTCCAAACGCTCCTGGAGCTCTGGCATGAACCACTTTGTTTCTCATCTACTTAATTTATTCAAAATGCCTTTTGTTCTGTCACAATCCTTTCTCCAGGTCAGGATTTGGATGGAAAGGCAGCTGGGCTGGTGGTAAAGAGAGGGATCTCCCTTTTTTGGAGGGAAAGCCAAAAACGGAAGGAGAACAGAGGGTGGATTTTGGGTGTCAGCCCTGCCCTGGGTAAATCCCAGGGGGTCCCTGAGTGGTGTCCATGCTGCTTTTCCTATTCCTGCACCACAGCTTTTGTACATTAAGGTGAAAAAATAAAAATATGGGGAGGATTTGATGTTTTATCCCTCAGGGTCCGATCCAGCCCCGAGTCCCTGGGAATGGGGCTGATGGGGGGGGGGGGGGGGCGGTGTTCCAGAGGTGGAATGAGAAGGAACTGCCTGCAGGTGCAGGGTTGCTGTGAGATTCTTGTTTGCACCCTTTTCCCAGCTCCCTTTGGCATTGTTGGGTGGGAAGCAGAAAATAAAGCCTTGAGAAAATCCTGCCAGGACAAAAAGTCCTGGAAGTCCCTAAACCTGCCTGGATAAAGAGCACAGGCTGGAGGTTCATGTGCACAACAGCTGCTGAATCAATGCTCCCCTGACAAACCCCTGCTGCCACTGGAGCTGCAGGTCACAAGGAAAAAGGAAATGGAGCTCAGGAGTTGGGAACAATGGGAGAGATCCTCCTGATAGGGCCCCTCGGGCTGGGGAGAGGGGGCAGCTCCTGGGGCTGCAGGCCAGGGATGGTGTTTGCAGGGAACCTGGAGAAGGATGAGCGTGGAAGTGGTGGGAGGGAGGCAGAGGAGCCAGAGCTGGTGAGGCTGTGCCAAAGGAGCATTCCCTGGACAAAAGCTTGGGATCAATCCCTGATCCTCAGGGTTAAATCACAGAATCCCAGGCTGGCCTAGGTTGGGAGAGAGCTTAAAGCCCACCCAGTGCCACCCCTGCCATGGCAGGGACACCTCCCACTGTCCCAGGCTGCTCCAAGCCCCAATGTCCAGCCTGGCCTTGGACACTGCCAGGGATCCAGGGGCAGCCCCAGCTGCTCTGGGCACCCTGTGCCAGGGCCTGCCCACCCTGCCAGGGAACAATTCCTGCCCAATCTCCCATCCAGCCCTGCCCTCTGGCACTGGGAAGCCATTCCCTGGCTCCTGGCCCTCCATGCCTTGGGAATTGTCTCTCTCCAGCTTTCCTGCAGCTCCTTCACGCCCTGCAAGGCCACACTGAGCTCAGCCCAAAGCTTCTCCTCTCCAGGCTGAACAATCCCAGCTCTGGCAGCCTTTCCTCCCAGCAGAGCTGCTCCATCCCTCTGCTCATCCTGGTGCCTCCTCTGGCCTCTCTCCAGCAGCTCCACGTCCTCCCTGTGCTGGTCCCAGGGCTGGGGCAGCTCTGCAGGTGGGCTCTCACCTGGGCACAGGGGCACAGGGGCACCATCCCAATCCCTTCCCTGCTGCCCACGCTGGGGGCTCAGCCCAGGGCATGGGGGGCTCTGGGCTGGGGCAGGTCCAGCTCTCCCAGGGCTGCTCCACCTGCTCATCCCCAGCCTGGATTGATCCCAGGGGTTGCCCTGAGTCAAGTGCAGCACTTGGCCTTGTTAAACCTCATGAGATTCCCACGGGGCACTTCTGGAGCTTGTCCAGCTCCCTCTGGATGGTACCTGAGGGCAGCTCCTGCCCCGTTCCCAGTGACCTCCCGCAGCCTCCTGTGCCAGGGTTTGTGCTGCTCCCTGCAGCCATTGCTTGAGAAAGGCTCCGTGGAGGTTCCACATGCCCAGCTGATGGCTCCAGCTGGATCAGGAGATTGGGGAGTGAGTTTGGGGCAGTGATAACAACGTGTAAAACCGAAACAGGATGCCAGAGAAATATTACATAAGATAACAGCAGTTATCAGCTGTAAAGAATGTTCTGCTCACTTCTGATTGCTCCTATCTTCTATTTTTATCAGTTTCCTCCTGCTTGTCTCTGAACAAGTTTCCAGGTTTAGCAGGTCTGACCCAGCCAGCTGCAAATAAAGATAGCACTGATAACTCCAAATGACACAGGGAAACTAGCTCCAGACTCACACAGCCTTGGACTGGGAAGGATTTTCCAGCTGGACTGTTAAATCCCAGGGGTTTGATCTCCTATCCCTGCAGCTCTGAGGATTTCTGCTGGTAAAATATAAAAATCCACCTGCTGCAGGTGCAAGTTCTCCACAAGATGGGAGATAAGAGCTTGGAGTTCTCCAGGATGGGGAGGACAAAGGATGAGCCCTCGGTTTGGGCACATCAGGCTACAGAGCTGCCTCAGATCAGCACAAACTTCCTTCCCTGGCTCTGGGCTGCCTGGATAGAAACACCTGGAGTTTTTCCTTGGATATATTTCCTTCAGTGTTGCACTCACCTTTTCTTCCAGCTGGAAGTGGCACCTGCCTGTCCCAAAGCTGAGCCTGCGCCGCTCTCACAGCTCTGAGTGGATTTATGGTGGGCAGATAGAGCCGGTTTTAAACTGACAGAAGGATCGGATTCGAGATTGGGTTGGCCCAGGGATCCAGGGGCAGCCCCAGCTGCTCTGGGCACCCTGTGCCGGGGCCTGCCCACCCTCCCAGGGAACAATTCCTGCCCAATCTCCCATCCAGCCCTGCCCTCTGGCACTGGGAAGCCATTCCCTGGCTCCTGGCCCTCCATGCCTTGTCCCCAGTCCCTCTGCAGCTCTCCTGGAGCCCCTTTAGGCCCTGCAAGGGGCTCTGAGCTCTCCTGGAGCCTTCTCCTCTCCAGTTGAACACCCCCAGCTCTCCCAGCCTGGCTCCAGAGCCCTTGGAGCATCTCCATGGCTTCCTCTGGACTCATTCCCACATTTCCATGTTTTTTCCAGGCCCACTGTCATTTCATGGAGCTGGAGGTGCCACAAAGCCCAGGCTGCCCTCAGCAGGTGCTGCAGGGGGGGATGCTGTGCCCAGCTGGTGCCCAGAGGCTGCGCCGGCATCGCTGCTCCCAACTCCGGAGCCAAACTCGCCCCAGGGGCTGCAAACCACGGGAGTCAACTCGAGGTGAGGAATTTGCTGCTGACATTTCGATATTTGTGCAGATCCCCGCACCTGCCTGGCCCTGGTTAATCGGCTGGAGAGAGGGGACGGCTGAGTGGGTGCCCGCTGGGGAGGATCTGCCCCCTTCCCTGAGCCTGTGGAACAGGTTGGGAGGAAAAAACAACATCTGAGGCCATGAGCAGTGCTGGAAATTTGCTTTATTGCTTTGTACAAGTGCAAAAACCAGGGGGGGAAAGAGAACTCCACGACTGAAAGGTGCAAAGCCACAGTGGGAATCCACACTGGGCACCGAGGGGTGATGGTGGCACAGCAAAGCTGAATTATGAGACCTCTCCCCTTTTTTAATTTCAATAAATAAAAAGGCAGAGCTGCTGGAAGAAAAAAGTGGGATCCAATTAGTGCTGAGCATCAGCCTCCTCACAAATAAACCCCCTGGAGCTATGAGAATGAAATGATCCCAAATCCCTGAAACACCAGGGCTGGGGGGAGAGCTGCAGGAGGGAGCCCTTGGGACAAGCTTCATTCAAAGGGTTTCATGTCATTGAAGGTTTTAATGTCATTAAATGTTTTCATGTCCTTAAATTAATTAAAGGGTTTAATGTCATTACAGGCAATTTTTGGTGCAAGTTTCAGCAAAGTCCAGGGTCTGGCTCTGCAGCTCCTCTCCCAAGGCAAGTCCTAAACAGTGAGATCCCAAAAGAGCAGCGCCCAAGCTGAGAAATCAACATTTTTCCAAAGCTGGCCTTGGGTTTCCATTCCTCCAGAGGAAAAAGGGACTGGGATAATTAAGCTGCTGGAGATTTTCCAAGCTGCTCCAGACACCGAAAACGTGGATCTTGTCCTCAGCTTGGTGGTAGGCACTGTATAAATATCTTCTAAAAAAAAGCAGCCCTGCGTTTTGCAGTGTCCTGAGTGCTCTGGGAACACAGGCACGGCCGGAATGGTACTTGGATGAAGGTGCAGTGCTAAAGAAGTGCCGGGAAAAGGGCTCTGCTGGGACTGCTTCCCCATCCAAGCTCTCTGCCCTCGCCTTGCCTTGGAAGCAGCTGCTCTGCTCTTCTTTCCAGCCTTTCCCACTTCTCTTTCCTCTCCAGCAGCTAAAAATGGGATTTGTATCTGCAGAGCAGCAATAAAATCCCCACTCCTGCCCAGACTGTTGCTTCCTTCATCCCAAACCGGCTCCAAGCCGGCAGAGTTGTTATTTTAAGGAACACAATGTCCAGGGGAGATGGATTTCTCCTGTTGACAGGCAGGTGATGGTTGGTGCCACAGCAGCTGAATTTGGCTGCCCTGTCCCTCCAGACCTGGCCTAAGGGAGGAGGGAAAAGGAGGGAAGGGCAGGAAAACCTTGCTGGCATGGATTTTGTGTTGGGTCCTGGGATGGATACCAGGGAGCTGCAGGAGCTGCTCATGGAATCTGAGTTAAGCACAGACATCCCCCGCGTGCGATTGAACAGCAGAAATTATGGAATTGCTCTTCCCAGAGTGGAAATTCCCTTCCCAACCATGGGCTGGCACTCAGGCCTCGTGCAATAATTAACTGGGATTGAAATCTGGGAATGTCACCCACTTCCATGGCACAGACCCCGTGGGCTGCTCAATCTTTGCACACGGATTTTGCTGCCCGGATGGAGCCCCATCCATGGGAAGGAAATGAGGAGTAGCCAGCAAGACCAGACTGGGAAAGCTGCTAGGAATCAGAATCATGGAATCATTGAGGTTGGAAAAGCTCCCCAAGACCTCTGAGTCCAACCCTTGACCCAACATTAACCCACCACCCAGCAGTCACTGAAGTTTCCCTCCCTCTGCGTTTTTCCACAGAAATATTTTTCAGGAAAAAAAACGGGAAATTTTTCCTATTATCTTATCCCTAAGAGGGGCATGATTCTGAAGGAAATAGTTTAGCACAGCATTGTACGATTTCTAAAATCATCATTCTAGGCTGGACAAAAATGCAAATGAAATCTTCCAGCTGCTTTTCCCCCGGAGGATCTGGTCTTTCTTGAAAATGATTGTCTAAGCCATGCTTGGCAATTAACACCTCTGCCCTGTGTTTAGTTCTAATTAGGCCCTAATTAGGTTCTAATTTCACACCGGCAACACCAAGATTTGCCTCTTTAGAGAATCAGAGAATCACAGAATGGTTTGGGTTGGAAGGCAGATCAAATTCATCCCATCCCACCCCTGCCATGGCAGGGACACCTCCCACTGGCCCAGGCTGCTCCCAGCCCCAATGTCCAGCCTGGCCTTGGGCACTGCCAGGGATCCAGGGGCAGCCCCAGCTGCTCTGGGCACCCTGTGCCAGGGCCTGCCCACCCTCCCAGGGCAGGATTTTTTCCCAAAATCCCACCTATCCCTGCCCTCCTCCAGACTGAGGCCCTGTCTCAGTAGGTGAAGCTGATGAGTCCATGATATTCCGTGTGTATCCCGCTGTTGGCCTCACAGTGATTCCAAGAAGGTGCCGGTGCCGGGCGCTGGGGCAGCACTGGGATATCCCAGATCCATCAGCTTCACCATCGCTGCTTCTTCAGCCTGGCCCAGGCCTGTGGCTCTGCAGAAGGGCCAGCAGCTCCCCGGCCCACAGCAGGCATCGCTCACATCGTCCCCGTGCCACGCACAACCCTTTCCCCCCTTTCCCTAGGAAGATTTCTCCTCAGGGATCTTTGTGCCCGGCTGCTCCACGGCCAGCTGGTTCTCCAGGACACAGCAGAGCTTGTAATTCTCGATGACCTTGGCCTGGAAGTACTCCCTGTCCCTCTGGTGCCAGGCGTCGGTGGCGATGTAGGTGTTGTAGGGGTCGCAGGGCCCCTCGAGGCGCCGCGCCCGCAGGTTGGTCACCATCACCCCCACGGTGAAGAAGCCGAACAGCCCCACCATCAGCAGCACGTAGATGATCTCCAGGTTGTTGCTGGCGCTCCTCACCTGCGAAGGAGCCGAGCTGTTGGTCTGCTCCAGGTAGTCCTGGAGCAGTTTGGACAGGAGCAGGTTCAGCGCCGTGTTGTTCGACAGCACCAACATTTTGATTTCCTGTCCTTGGCACCTCTTCCTTCCTTTGGCTGGAAAAGGATAAAAATCAGGGGATGGCATCAGAAAAAGATGGGATTTCCTCTGTCTCCCTTTCCTGGTTCCCCTCCTCAGTGAGGGATTTACCTCAGAGCCTGGATGGACCTGGAGAGCCCCTCTCAGCTCCCGTTTGCAACCCAGCAAGGGCCGAGTCCATCCCAACCAACACCTTCAAAGCACCCTCGGACTTTGCAGACTCTGTCACAGTGTGGAGCTGTCACAGACCTCACCCCGACCTCCCTGCTGGTATTTAAAGTCCAGGACTCCCCCAGAGCCCCCCAGGCATGAGGGGCTTCTAATCTCTGCTCCCAGAGAGGGCCAGGGACAGCAGCCAGGGAGCGGCTGGAGCTGGGCCAGGGCAGGCTCAGGCTGGAGAGCAGGGAAAGGTTCTTCCCCCAGAGGCTGCTGGGCACTGCCCAGGCTCCCCAGGGAATGGGCACGGCCCCGAGGCTGCCAGAGCTCCAGGAGCAGGAAATGGTGACACCCAGAAGCAGCTGGAAGCCCAAAGCCTCCCAGGCACAGCCTCTGCTCTGGCAGTCTCACACAAGAAGCTGAAGGGTCCTTTTCCCTTTCCAGTGGCACCTGTAAATCACTTAAGAAGAGGAATCCTGTCAGCACTGCATTCCCAAATCCTCAGCAGCCAGGTAACATCAAATCATAAAATCATAGAATCATTTGGGGTTGGGAAGGACCTCAAAGCCCACCCAGTGCCAGCCCTGCCATGGCAGGGACACCTCCCACTGGCCCAGGCTGCTCCCAGCCCCAATGTCCAGCCTGGCCTTGGGCACTGCCAGGGATCCAGGGGCAGCCCCAGCTGCTCTGGGCACCCTGTGCCAGGGCCTGCCCACCCTCCCAGGGAACAATTCCTGCCCAATCTCCCATCCAGCCCTGCCCTCTGGCACTGGGAAGCCATTCCCTGGCTCCTGGCCCTCCTGCCCTTGGAAACTGTCTCTCTCCCGTTTTCTTGCAGCTCCATCCAAGGCCAGGCTGGACATTGGGGCTTGGAGCAGCCTGGGACAGTGGGAGGTGTCCCTGCCCATGGCAGGGGTGGCACTGGATGGGCTTTGAGATCCCTCCAACCCAAGCCATTCTGGGATTCTCTGATTTTATGACCTGTCCCTGATCTCTTCAACACCCAAATCCCCACAGCCATGGGGTGCCAGAGCTGCAAAAGCCATTCCAGGAGCCACTTCCCGGAGCTGCTGAGTCTGATCCTGGCTGGGTGTGGAGAGAGGCCAAGCTGAGCCTCTGGAGACCTCTGGTGCCTGTTTGGGTGCTGAGGCCATCGGGAATGTCCCAGCAGAGCCACAGGTTGACTTTGGGCTCCAAACACAGGGAACTGCAGCTAGATCTGGCTGCACATGGAGAATGGCAGGGCTGACTGACACCCAGCTGCTTCCCAACAAAGGCAGAGCACAACAGCTCTGTCTGCTCCAAAGGAGCCTGGAGCCTGTTCCCAGAGCCTGGAGCCTGCTCCCAGTGGAGGGCACCCAGCCCAGTGGGCACCTCCAGCTTCAGTCCGGCCCTTCCTGCCCCGTCTGAGCTGGGCTTATCTCCAGCAGCTCAGCTGCAGAGGAGCAGGTACTGCCAGAGGCTGCTGGTGCCACCAGGGTTTAAAAGGGAAGAGGAAATTTTCTGTCCTGGAATGCACCTCGAAGTTGTGACAGCTTTGGAGCTCAGTGGGAATTTTGTCCTCGAGCATTTGGGTGCTGGAGAGAGGCCAGAGGAGGCACCAGGATGAGCAGAGGGATGGAGCAGCTCTGCTGGGAGGAAAGGCTGCGAGAGCTGGGATTGTTCAGCCTGGAGAGGAGAAGCTTTGGGCTGAGCTCAGTGTGGCCTTGCAGGGCCTGAAGGAGCTGCAGGAAAGCTGGAGAGAGACAATTCCCAAGGCATGGAGGGCCAGGAGCCAGGGAATGGCTTCCCAGTGCCAGAGGGCAGGGCTGGATGGGAGATTGGGCAGGAATTGTTCCCTGGCAGGGTGGGCAGGCCCTGGCACAGGGTGCCCAGAGCAGCTGGGGCTGCCCCTGGATCCCTGGCAGTGCCCAAGGCCAGGCTGGACATTGGGGCTTGGAGCAGCCTGGGATAGTGGAAGGTGTCCCTGCCCATGGTTTGTGTTGGAATGGGATGAACTTTAAGGTCCCTCCCAACCCAAACCATTCCATGATTCCATGAAAACTGATTCTTGGCTGCCTCTATTTCTCTCCCCTGCTGAGGTTTAAATGTGACATTTATCCCACAAGGAGAGGTGGATGTGAGCTGACAGATTTTAACACCATTTTCTCAGCTCTCCCAAACCAAAGCACCTCTATTTTAATTCTCACCGAGCAAACATCTCCAACCCGCTCTCCTGTTGCTGCCAAAAGCATCAGCAACCAGCCCCAGGAACCCAGGCAGCCTGGAGGAACACTCACCTTCAGAAAACACAGCTCTATCACAACTTCTTGTGGTGTGATGACACAGGAATAAAGCCTGTGCTACTCTCAGAGCAAAAACCAGCACAGCACACCACGCACCTCCCAAAATTTCTGCCTTCCAAATGTTCTGGTGCTTCTCCACCACCACAAAGGATCCACTGACCTCCCTGGCTGGTTTCCCTGCCATTCCTTCAGGGATGAGTAGGTCGGACACCGTTCTTCATTGCACAAGGCAGCCCCATTTCCTCGCTCCAGCTCCCGGGAATTTTGCAACCGAGCGGCATCCAGGGCACTGCTCCGAGCTGGGACAGCTGCACATCCCAGGGGGGGGATCTGCAGCTCTGGGATCTGCAAACACCTCCTGTGGCCCCCAAAACACCTCCTGCAGCCCCCACATGTCTGGGGCAGATCTGCAGCCTCTCCCTACCTGTCCAGGCCGTCCTTCAGTGCTCACCTGGGCGACACCTCAGCTCCTGGGGTGGCTTTAAAAAGCAGCCCCTGTGCAGTGGGGGACACCGAATTCTCCCCAAACTCCTCACTTTTCTTAGATCAAAAGCCAGGAATTCAATTTTCTTGTGCACTGTATGTACATCCCACTGTTCTGCCGCAGAAAGCGCAGCAATCCTCCCTACAAAACATCCAGCCGGGTTTATCCCCTGGGATGCAGCTGCCTTGGGATTGCTCCCAGCCCGAAGGAGCAAACACTGGCAGGGCTGGAAGAGCAAACAAACCCTGGCAGCAGAGCCCCAGCTCCTGCTCCTCCATCAGTTCAGCTCTGCTGAGCTCCCAGGCTCCTGGAGCTTCCCAGTTTTCCGCCACCCCCGCTCTCATCCCGGAGCGCCCGCACAGACCTGGCGGGTGCAGGGCTGCAGCCCCTCCTGGGGAAGGAGAAGTGGGAAGATGCCAGCTCTGGAAAAGCCCCTGGATGGTGGGTGTGAGGGGCTGAGCGGCGGCTGCTGCTGCTGCGGGGAGCAGCCCGGCTGTCAGTGGCCCGTCCCGGCTCGGCGCAGGAGGTGAGAGCGAACAGGGAAACTCCCGGGCACGGCAGGGAGGGAGGGAGGGAGGGCAGAGCCCCGGGGCCGCCAGGGCCGGGCCCGCTGCAGGTGCCCAGGTGGGAGGTGCTGAGGGGGCACCGCAGCTCCCGGCACGGGAAACGTGGAGCCAGAGGCAGAGCAGCACAGGAGAGAGGGAATCCTGGAATATCCTGAGTGGGAAGGGACCCACAGGGATCAGCCAGTCCCACCCCTGGCCCTGCCCAGACCCCCCAGCAGTCCCAGCCTGGGCATCCCTGGCAGCGCTGTCCAAACGCTCCTGGAGCTCTGGCAGCCTCGGGGCCGTGCCCATTCCCTGCGGAGCCTGGGCAGTGCCCAGCAGCCTCTGGGGGAAGAACCTTTCCCTAAAATCCAACCTAAATCCCTGCCCTGGCCCAGCTCCAGCCGCTCCCTGGCTGCTGCAGCCCCCGGGGAGCTCTGGGCTCAGGCTCTCTGCTCCAGGAAGGTGCCCGGTGTTGGGACATTCCCAGTGACACTGCCCTGGCCCCCTGACACTCCCCGAGGTCCATCCTTCAGGGACATTTTTGGGGTGTGAGGAGGAAGGAGAGGTCATTCCAGGGCTCCTCTCAAACACATCCTCACAGGGAGCACTGGCTCACTCCTCCCCACCCCTAAACATTAAAAACCCCACCCAAAATCTCACCCCTATTTTCCACATGAGAAAGAAGTGTCTGTGGTCACCACTGAGCCAGAGGGGGATTCATCAATGCCCACCTGGAGACTACAAAATGAATTTATCAGCTTTGAAAGATGCATTTAAACTCCTTCAGACAGTGCTGCTGATGTGGGATAACATCCCCTCAGCATTCCTGGGGCCGTGGCACATCCCTCCTGTGGGATAACATCCCCTCAGCATTCCTGGGGCCGTGGCACATCCCTCCTGTGGGATAACATCCCTCCTGTGGGATAACATCCCTCCTGTGGGATAACATCCCCTCAGCATTCCTGGGGCCGTGGCACATCCCTCCTGTGGGATAACATCCCTCCTGTGGGATAACATCCCTCCTGTGGGATAACATCCCCTCAGCATTCCTGGGGCTGTGGCACATCCCTCCTGTGGCCCTTGACAGGGACAGTGACCTCCAGACTCTCATCAGCTGCAATAGGCAGGGGCAGGGATGAGAACAGGAACTGGGATGGGGTGGGGTGGAATGGGGTGGGGTGGAATGGGATGGGGTGGGATCCATGGGATGGGGTGGGATGGCCCCTCCTTGCCTGACACTCTTTACCAGCTGCTGTTGCCTGGGCAGCAGCTGGAGAGAGGAACTGAGGTGGTGATGGAGGGATTTAAACACACGGATGAAACCAATAGCTCAGCATTTTCTTGCTGCACACTTTTCCAGAGCTTTATTCCATTTTCCCTCAGGGTGGGGATGCAGCCCCTGTTTTCCTTGCCTGAGCCATTGCTGCATCCAAATGAAGGAGCAGGTTGTGGGATTAATTTCCTAGACTGGCCCAAATCCCTGGTAAAACCTGGCTTTCTTCTGGCCCAGCCCCTGCTTGCTTGGTATCTCCCCTCCAGGGCAGCCAAATTCAGTTTTCCTTTGCCCCTGGGAAGCCTTGAGCAGGATCTGATCCTTCTTGTTTGTCAAATTCCCCTTTGAGATCTTTTAGGTGCATTTTAAAGCCTGGCATGAGCGGTGGTGGGGGAAGAGGGAGAAGCTGAAGGGGTGGCCGAGGCTCCAGGAGGAGTCACGGGGGGAGCTGATTCCCTTCCCCACACCAGTGACACCAGTTTGAGGCCAAGCACGGCCACCAAAACCCTGGAACATGAAGAAATGTTGTGCCCCAGGGTGTGAACTCACCCAGATCACAGAGGGGTGTCCCAGAGTTTAACCCAGCACTGCAGCAAAAAAGCTGCTGGAAGGATGGGCCGGGGCTAATTAGGGAAACTGCACTGCAGGATAAATCAATTTGGTGAAATAAATGGGCTAAATCAACAGTGCAGAAAGCTCAGAAATGGGGTTAGGGCAGCAAATGCTCCCTCAGGGGTGGCTTCAGTGTGTTGGATCCAGGAGAGATCCAGACTGGGATGAGAGAGGAGGAGGAGGAGGAGGAGGAGGAGGAGGAGGAAAAGGAGGAGGGTGTGGGTGGTCAGTGACAGCAGAGAGTGACCAGTCAGGCCCTGCTTCCTCCTCGTAGGGGAAATCTCGGACAAAATCAGATCCTGTCACTTCCTGGCCCAGCTGCCCTCTTCCCTAAATACCTGGGAAGGAGGTGTGGGAGAGGAGCATCGCTTTGGGGTGGGAGAGGTGGCCGTGCCCTGCTGTGCTGGGGGGCAGGGGTGGGGAGGGGGCTCTTGGGCCATGGGGCAGTCTGGGCACCCAAGGAGGGCACGTGGAGCCAGGGCTTGGCACCAGTGGCCCCATTCCTTGTCCCCTTCTCCCAGGGCAGGGCCCCCGTGTCCCCCTAGCCAGGTGTGGTGTCACCCTGGCACCCCAAAGGGAGCAGGGAGGTCACCAAGCTGCTGAGGGGGGCAAAGGGCTCTGGAAGGGAGGGAACCCCTTCTGTGGGGACCAGGGGCCTCTGCTGTGCCCTGCTGGAATCCCACCTGCACTGCTGGGTCCAGCCTTGGAATTCTCAGCACAGGAAGGGCCTGGAGCTGCTGGAGAGAGGCCAGAGGAGCCACAGAGCTCCTCCAGGGCTGGAGCGCCTCTGCTCTGGAGCCAGGCTGGGAGAGCTGGGGGTGCTCACCTGGAGCAGAGAGGGATCCAGAGAGAGCTCAGAGCCCCTTGCAGGGCCTAAAGGGGCTCCAGGAGAGCTGCAGAGGGACTGGGAACAAGGCATGGAGGGCCAGGAGCCAGGGAATGGCTTCCCAGTGCCAGAGGGCAGGGCTGGATGGGAGATTGGGCAGGAATTGTTCCCTGGGAGGGTGGGCAGGCCCTGGCACAGGGTGCCCAGAGCAGCTGGGGCTGCCCCTGGATCCCTGGCAGTGCCCAAGGCCAGGCTGGACATTGGGGCTTGGAGCAGCCTGGCACAGTGGGAGGTGTCCCTGCCATGGCAGGGGATGATCTTTAAGGTCTCTCCCAAACCAGGCCATTTTATGATTAATTTTACGAGATCTCAGAGTCTGTGTGGGCCCCACTCCGCTCCCAGTCCCACCGGGGGGGTTCCAGGGAAGGTCCTGTCTCCATTAGAGCAGATCCATTGTTCCAGAAGCATCTCTGTAACTTCTATTTGACTTTGGGGGGACTTGAGAGCGCCTGTGACAGGGAGATTATTATTTAATATGTTTTTAAAGAGCTCCAGCTCTTTCTCATAGGAATTCTCTTTGCCCTCTCAGATCTGTCAGTAGCCACAGATTTCATTTTCCCCAGTTCAGTGATGACCTGTGGAGTGATGGGATCCCTCAGGAAGTTTTCTCTGGAAGGTGACAAAGGACATTTCACAGCACAGGCCCTTGCAGATCCCTTTAAACTCTAGTCCTGGAAGCCTTTTGGTTTTAAATTGGCCCCATTTTTGTTTTGAGGAAAGAAATACTGAAATAAGACTGGGGAGCAGAAAATACACTTTATTCTTTCACTGAATTTTCCCTTTTCCTTGGAAAAGCTGCTGCTGCTGCTGTGGCCCATGTACAGGAATAGATGAGGTCTAACATGTTTCTGTCCAGATCTTTATCTGTGGCATGGTAACCCTTCAAAATCAGGGATAAGGACCAGAGCTGTACAAACTCTCTCTTGCAGAGTTCTGTGGGCTCCTGAGCAAGAGGGAGGGAGAAATAATTCAGAATTCATTCAATAATCTGGAAGTAATTTGGTGCCCTCTGGCCCCACAGCTCCTGGCAGGCCCCAGGCCATGGCTCTGCTTCCTCTGGCTGAGCCAAGGGGACAGGAGGTGACTGGGCCCTCTCCAGCTCCATCCCCCATCCCAAGGATGTCCCCCATCAAAGAGTTCTATTGCCAAAGGGCTTGGCCAGTCCCTTTGGGATGGGACCTCCAGTTCAGCCCAAACCCTGTAGAAATAATTTTGGATTGAGGTTTTCCAAGTCCCCCTACAAAGGATGGGCTTCCAGGAAAACCCTGGCCAAGAGGGGGATGTGAATGCAGCTGCTGATATCCCAGCAGTAATACAATCCCAAAGGCCCAAAAACAAGGGTTTGGGGCACCTGGTCCCCCCCATTTGCACAACCTCTGCCAGGATCCAAAACTTCCCTTGGCGAGGCCACAGCCCAGGGATGCAGCAAAGGCTCTGGAGCTCTGGGGATTTGCTCCAGCTGGGAAAACTTCACAGCCTGTGCCTGAAATGCAATTTAGGCTGAAGGAAAACCCCACAATGTTAAATTAAAAATGTGCTGGCAGCTGCAGCTTTGGAAGGGGCTGGATGGGGAGGATTCTGAGTCCCAGAACGAGGTTAAATGGAATTCCCTTCCTGCAGAGGAATTCTGAGCCCTCAGCAGAGGCACAGGGGCTAGAGAGTTTATTCTGGTGAGGACAGTTCAGAGGGGTCATCCCTGATCACCACTCACGGCCTTAATGACCAGACAGAGGAAATTCGGATTAGTGCTGACCAAAGCTGGAGTTTATTGTTCCCAGGTGTCCTGAGAGGGTTCCTACCCTGAGCTACAAACTCATCTGCACTCCTGACTGAGGCCCTGGCACAGAGTGCCCAGAGCAGCTGGGGCTGCCCCTGGATCCCTGGCAGTGCCCAAGGCCAGGCTGGACATTGGGGCTTGGAGCAGCCTGGGACAGTGGGAGGTGTCCCTGCCATGGCAGGGCTGGCACTGGATGGGCTTTGAGGTCCCTTCAACCTAAACCAGTCTGGGACTCTGTGATCCCTGAGAGGAAGTTGGGGTTATCAGCTCCCACAGGCCGGACAGAATCTCTGGGAGGATTTAGGCAGAGGGAGGAAGGTGAGACTCTGGATCAAACTCAAACAAACTCTTCCCAGGAGCACACAGAATCATGGAATGGTTTGGGTTGGGAGGGACCTCAAAGCCCACCCAGTGCCACCCCTGCCATGGCAGGGACACCTCCCACTGTCCCAGGCTGCTCCAAGCCCCAATGTCCAGCTTGGCCTTGGATCACCACATCACTGGAGGTTGGTTCATCCTCCCAATTTTTAAGGTATTGAAAACCTGACCTGTTTGTGCTGATCTCCTTTGGCAGAGGGTTCCCTCAGCAAAAATATCACTGAACCTTTGGCTTTTCCTCCATTGACTCCAACCACCTCAGAGGGCATTTTATACCCCCATTTTTATCAGCAGATCCCAGAATCCCAGGATTTAGGCTGGAAAAGCCCTCCCAGCCCAGCCAGGCCCAGCTGTGCCCCATGCCCACCTTGTCCCCAGCCCAGAGCACTGAGTGCCACCTCCAGCCCTTCCTGGGACACCTCCAGGGATGGGCACTCCAAACCTCCCTGGGCAGCTCTTTCCAAGGCCTGAGCTCCCTCTCCAGGGAGAAAGATCTCCCAGTACATTGAGAAGCAGAGATGTTTTATGCTCAGAAACCAATATTTGTGGTGGCTTTGTCAGGAGAATGAAAGATCAAAGATGCCCCAATGGTGCAGGAAAAAGGATCTGTCCAAACATCCTCTCCAAGCTCCCAGGAATTTGCACCAAATTCCTGGGGAATGTCAGGGAAGGAGGGTCCTCCATGCACAAGGAAGGACCTCAAAAATACCCCCAATTCAGGAAAAGAGCCAAATCACAGGGGCAGGGAACCTTCTGTCCTGAGAAGCACAACTGAAAAAGGTTTTTCTGTTAATTGAGCTGAAATAATTGAAGCTTTCTGCCCACACCACCCCCGGCTTCCTGAGCCTGCCCAGCACATGAACCCCAGCCTTGCCTCCCTTATCAAGGAAGTCTTTCAGAGGCAGCAGCAGCCCTGAGTAATTTCTTTATCTCATTTCCTCCTCTTTACCAGTGCCTGTGCTATGGTGTGAGGCCCAGATAAGCTTTTCTCTCCAGGCAGCCCCGCATGTCTTCCTGATGGGGTGGTTTTACCCTGAGCAGGCTCCAGATGGGAGCAGCACGAGCTGATTCCAACCCTTCCCAAACCTTGGAGCCTCTGTTCCTGCTCCACTGATTCCCAGTGGAGTGAGAGGGCCAGGAGTGCCCCTGGATGTGCAGCTACACCCCTGCAGCCTTCGCTGGAGAACTGGTGTGGATTTGCCATCCTGAGCTTCTCATCCCAGTTTTCCATGGATTTAACCATGGTAGCAGGAGCAAATTTATTCCACGCTTAAGTCCAACCTCATTCATGGCCTTCAGGTAGAGCCAGAACTTTTGGACTTGCTCCCAAAATACCTTCCTGAGCAGCAGCAGAGGAGCCAGGTCATGGAATCATGGGATGGTTTGGGTTGGGAGGGACCTTAAAGATCATCCAGTTCCATGGGTAGGGATTTCCACTATCCTGGGTTGTTCCAGCCTGGCACTGGACATTTCCAGGGATCCAGGGGAAGCCACAGCTTCTCCTGCACTAGTGGAAGGTGTCCCTGTTGATGGCAGGGGTGGCACTGGATGAGCTTTAGGGTCCCTCCCATCCCAGTCCACTCGGGGATTCCATGGGCATTTCCTGGTTAGCACACAGGGTTAATGCAGCGTTGATGTTCCTTCTCTGCTCAGCTGAGCGTATGCAAATCCAATCAGCACTGAAATCCTTACCTGGGAGCAGCACCTGGCTGAGGAGGAGAACACCAAGTCCCTTCTTCCAGGCAAATCCTTCTCTTCCTTCTCCCGGTTGGCACCGTGTGCTCACTGGATGTTGCTGTGACCCAGCCCACGGCTGGGCTGGGGGAGTTGAATGCCAATCAGTTCAGGGCTCTCCCTTGAGTGGATTTCCCCACCCAGGACAGTGACTATGAGGGAGGGTCGATGGGTGGCACAGAAGCCTAAGCCACGTCCCCCTGGGCAGTACCCGTCTCCAAACCGCCTCCCCCTGTTCGAGAGAGTTCTCTGTTATTCTGTGGTTCATTGGCTCCCTGTTGTATCTCCCGGTTCCCCCGTTGGTTCTTGTTGAATTGTATCCTCCCCCTGGCTGGTATCGCATTGGTTTCCTTCCCTTTCCCCGCCGGTTTCCAGCCCCTATAAAACGGAAAGAGAAAGCCCCTCGGTGCCTTTTTCTGGCTGCTGGACCCTCTGACAATGAACCTGTTGGAACCCAGACCAGCGGCCCCTCTCCTTTCCTTTGCCTCCGGATTATTAACGTGAGCCCAGACCATCGGCCCTGAGGTGCCTCCTCCATGGAGGAACCAGCACCCACGCCCAGCCAGCGCCTTTCTGCCGCCCAGGTCGGTCCTGAAGGACGTCGCAGCAGTAACGCTGCGTCCCCTCTGACTGAGGGCACGCCAGAGCTCGTGTCAGCGAGCCTGGGACAGCGGTAGGTTGGCGCCCAATGTGGGGCTCATGCACGTGGGTTCCCGTGACGTCCTTGCTGTCGGTGGACAGCGAGAGTAAACGGCGTTGGAGCTGCCAACGCCTCTGGCCATGGCACCCTCTGTTTTAAAAGGAGTGCGCCGAGAGAAGGCTGCCAACTCCCGATCCTGGAGAACAGCCTGTCCTGGAGGACCCCACCCGTGCTTTTAGGTTCCAGGACTGGACGTCTGTGACTCTAAATTTGTGTTGGTTTGTGCTGAACTGAAATTTGTGTGAGTATCCCCGGTCCCTGAGAATTTCTGTTTCGTTTTCCTTTTGCAGGTGGTGGGTGGAAACAGGGTCGAGAGAGCAATGGGCTCAAAACTCTCTCAGCCTCAAAGAGAGGTATGCATCCAAGTTGTGGAGTCCCTTGAAGTTGGTGGGTTTAAATTTTCAAAGGGGTTGTTAAAAGAGTTTGCCCGCTGGCTTGTCTTTTACTTTCCTGAGGCATCCCCTGCAAATTTAAAATCACCTGCTTTCTGGCAGGCTGTAGGTGATAATACCGCTGATTTGAAGCGAAGAGGGAACACCTCTGGAGAAAAGTTTTAGGCCTTTGGGACTTGCATAAAATGAACCAGAAAGTAAAAGAAAAGCCCAAAGTTCTCCCCAGTTTTCCCCGTATTCCTCATTCCTCTCCTCGTGTTCCTCTTCCCACTTCCCCTTCATTGGAAAAACCAAGAGGTGCAACATGCCCAGAGGCACAGGGCTGCTACCTCCTCCCTGACCCCTCTCAGTCTTCTCCACTACCCTGTCAAGATAGCCCTGGCCAGGCTGCTTTGACCTCTACCCAAACCCAGTATCCTTTGCCCTCTTCCCCAGTTGTAAGTCTAGAAAATTGTTCAAAGTGCCGTTTGCCATTATCCCCCCCCATCCCACATGGCCACAAAATGGCGGAGACCGCATGGCACGCTCTGCCTTTTCACCTCCCCCTTCCCACAATCCCTTTCCCCCTCCTCCTCCTGACCCTTTCCTGTCTCCACCCCCTGATGTGACTGTTCTGAGCTCCTCCCACATGTCGGGTACCGCCCCCTGCATCAGGAATCCCCGCCCTTCCTGTGACCGCTCCTCCTTGTCCTCAGTTCCCTCCCACTGTGAGGGACCTTCCAGTTCCCACACTCCCGGTCCCCACAGGGTAGAAATCAGAACCGATGCCTCTTGAAATCGGGTCTGGGAGTCCCCTCAGCCCCCTCCTACCCCTTCGCTGCTCCTGTTACCCATGACAGAGCAGGCAATAACCCCACATGGAAACATTTTGACCCCTCAGGCCTCAAAGAGCTTTGCAAAGCCCAGAAGGAGTTCGGGAGGGAGAGTCAGTATTTCAAGAACCTCCTGCGGGTAACTCTCACCACTACAGTGATAGTCCCGCATGACCTCAAAAGCATTTTCTCCTGCTTGCTTTCCCCATCTGAATTCCAAATGTGGGAAGAGGGTTGGAGAAAGCAACTGAGAGAGGTCCTTCCGATCCTACTGCAGGATCCAAAGAATGCAGGGGTTTCCACGGATCACCTTACCGGTGAGGGGTTATTAGCCAAGCCACAGAACCAGGCTCAAAATACACCAGAGCCGGTCCTGAATGCTGTGAAACAAGCAGCTGAGCCAGTGTTCTTAATGATGCCTCCTAAATTGGCACCTCAACTGAGTTATACAGAGATTCAGCAACTGCAAAATGAGCCATTTATTGATTTTGTGGATAAACCGAGGCTCGTGGTGGAGAAAGAAGTGGAAGACCCTAAAACAAAGGAACATATTATAACTCAAATTGCAAAAGCTAATGCTAATGAACCCTGTAAAAGAGTGATTTTAAATCTTCCATTTGACCCTCCACCGACCCTAAACCAGATGATTCATGCTTGCACGACATTGGTGCCAATTCATCAGCCAAATTTAAAAACAAGGGGGAATGTAGTAGGAACTGCTAGTGCCACTGAAGCAACAGCACCCCAGGACAAAAAGAATTCTAATTGGGTCTGTCACAGGTGTGGTAAACCAGGGCATTTAGCCTGGAATTGCAGAGCCCTGGCTCCACTCTCACCCACAGGCCAATCCATTGTAGAAAGGAGACATCAGACACTGAAAAAACTGTTGGAACAACAAAGAGGCGGCAATGAAATCGCCACCCCCATCCTAAGACTCTCTAAAGCGTTGTTCACTTTAAACTTTTTAAACTGTTCTTATGAGGAACCCAACCCTCTTATCATGAGACACTTCACAAACTCTGGCAAACATAAACTAACTGAGAGACCTGAGGTCCTCATAAAAGATCCTGACACATTATAAATACATGGTCCATACCCCCTGGTCACCTGGGGTAGAGGCTACGGGTGTGTTTCCACCCCAGAGGGTCCAAAATGGATCCCTGGGAAGTGGATCAAGCCTTTTTTGAAACCACCAACAGATACCAAACAGAATAAAGAAGCTGCCACAGCCTGGAAGAGGAGAAAAACCAGACCACCTGAAAAAAAGACTCCTCTTCCAGGCCTGAAAGACAAACCCTCCCCTTCCCAGTCCCCCTAATGTGTTTCCCTTCCCAAAATGATCCCTCATTTTATTTTGAAAGAGGGGGAGTCCACGGGAGCCATCATTATTTAAGTTAATTGTATTTGTGTTGTACTTTTCCTAAAGCTACCACCCTTGACTGCGTGATGACCTCCTACCTGCTGCTGTCCCACCTGCTGCTGCAGCTCCTCCTGTGCCACCACCAACGAGGCGAGGCATGGAACATACCACAGCCACAAAACAACGTGTGGGTATTGCTGGCCCAAGCCCTCAACCAGACAGGGATATGCTTGGGCACAGGCAGGGTGAAGGACCCGATGTCTTCCTGCCTTGTTGGTATTCCCTTGCACGCTGAGGAGTTTGTTCACGACACCCACAGCCTCCAGCCCCACCGCTGGGACCGGTGGATGTGGAAACTTCCAATAGCCATACAGGAGCCCTGAGAACTACATCTTCAGGGGTCCACTGAGGCAGCCTTTTGTTTTAACTCGCACTATAGTAAGCCGAGACACCAATTCCCAGTCAGCCCTTTCAATAAAATGTACAGAACCCAGGCTGGTGTCACAGTATGGCCCTGTCAGTTTCCAGCTCCGTCAGTCACAGCAAAGTGCTGCCAGAGGGTTTATTCTTCATCTGTGGGGACCGGGCATGGAACAGAATCCCACCATTTCTCACAGGAGGCCCCTGCACTCTGTGGCATTTGACCACCCTCACCCCAGACAGGGCTCAACTTCTCAAATGGTATAATCTGGCTAATCAGGCTAGATCAAAACACTCTATTCACAAAATCCCTGATGATTGTGATGATTTGGTCACTAATTGGCCTCATTCTGAAAGAGTTATCCTGTCAATTTTCCTGCTGTGGGTGGTGGCAGCTGAGGCCCTTGGAGAACTGGAGCAGATTTCTTGCTGGCTAGGGAAAAAGCCCAAGCCACATCCTTTGCCCTCAGCCAGCTTTTACCTGAGGAAGAAAAAACAAGGCAGGCAACATTACAAAACGAGCTGCCCTCGATTTCCTTCTCCTCACCCATGACCACAGCTGCAATGAGTTTGAAGAACTTTGCTGTATGGACCTTTCGTCAAAGAGCAAGTTCATCCACGCCGAAATTAAGGAAATTCGCACCCAAGTAGACAACCTGCGTGCAAAGGGCAGCAGCTGATTTTCAAACCTCTTTTCAGCCTCCAGTTCTCTTTCGCCCACCGGGAGCTTCGGCAGCCAGATTCCCTCTGTTATCAAAGACATTGTTTGGGTTTTGGTTATGGTGGTGTTAATTTTATTAGCCCTTCCCATTTCTAAGTGCTTAGCTTTAAAACCCCTTAAGTCATCTCCCTCATTTCAATGTAATAAAAATGGAGGAGATGTTGCTGTGACCCAGCCCACGGCTGGGCTGGGGGAGTTGAATGAAAAGACCTCCAGGACCAAGTCCAACACTGCCCAAAGGTTGGGCCTCCTCAGCTCCTGCTGAACTAAAAACTCCCACAGAGGCATGCGAGAGCTGGAGGAAGTGCTGATGATAATGAACTGATTTTGGAGTGATTGTCTGCCTTCAGTGCCTGAGGAGGGACAGAGACAGAGCTCTGCGAAGTGCCCAAGGCTGCAGCTGCCCCTGCTGACATCCAGGCACTGCTCAAAGTGAACCTTTTAGCTTGAAATTCATCCCATCCCACCCCTGCCATGGGCAGGGACACCTTCCACTGTCCCAGGCTGCTCCAAGCCCCAGTGTCCAGCCTGGCCTGGGACACTTCCAAGAATGGGGCAACCACAACCTTTCCAAGCCAGTCTTCTGAACTTCAGAGGGCTCCTTCCTTCTCCTGAGCTTTCTGCTGAACTTTGCATGACTGATAAACGTGGTTTCCTTTCTTTCTTTTATGTCTGAAGAGAAAAAGGACATTGTAGGGAGGGGCTGGGTTTAGGCCTCTACTGGAGATGTTGTGGCCCTGGGAGGACGTTACAGAAGCCTTCCAGTAGCTGAAGGGGCTTCAGGAATGCTGGAGAGGGACTTTTCACAAGGGCCTGGAGTGATAGGACAAATTCGATATTAGGAAGGAATTCTTGGCTGTGAGGGTGGGCAGGCCCTGGCACAGGGTGCCCAGAGCAGCTGGGGCTGCCCCTGGATCCCTGGCAGTGCCCAAGGCCAGGCTGGACATTGGGGCTGGGAGCAGCCTGGGACAGTGGGAGGTGTCCCTGCCCATGGCAGGGGTGGAATGGGATCTTCAAGGTCCCTCCCAGCCCAACCCATTCTGGGGTTCCATGGCCTCTGGAGTGCCCACACATGGATGCTGTGGATGGACAGGACCAGGCACTGCCCTGATGCCCGTCCCACCACCCTCACCAGCCCTGACTCTCTCCCAGGTCCCTCCTGCTCTGCTCCTGCCCTTCCCCTGCACTTCTCACCTGTACATTTATCCACACGTGGGCTTTTTCCTCTCAGCCCCCATATTTTCCTTACTTCAGGCATTTCTTTTCCTCCTGGGCAAACAAGTCTTCCCAGTTTTTTTGAATTCCCTCCCACTCCAAACAATAGGCCAGGCACAGACTGAAACTGTCCCTCCTTAAATCAGGCTGCCACACATTCCTCCTGCTTTCACTAAGAGACTGGTGCTGAACTCAGGATTCCCATTCTTCACTGGCCAGCAGGAAAGACTGAATCCTGTTCTGGATCTCAGTCAGGACTGAAAAAGCCACTGGTGTTGCCCATCCTGTGTTTGTTGCCTCAGTCATGATCCAGGGATAGCACCAGCACAAGCGAGGGATGAGCTGACCTCAGTCACCATGTTTGTAAAAGAGTTGGGCTTCATTGCTGAGATGTTTTAATGAACTGCTCTGGTTCCCTACTTAAAAAAATTCCCAAACCTCTGCTGCCTCATGACTGAAAAGGAAATGCCCTCAGAAAACAGGGGACAGGTAAAGGGAAAGCTGAGGATGAAAATAGCTTCAGATCCACACAAAGACACTTTGGAAAACCCAAACTTACCATGGGAGAGCAGTTCTTTCATGGACATCCCAAACTTCTACAAAACCCATTGCATTTCACAGAATCCCGGAATCCCTGAGGCTGGAAAAGCCCTCCCAGCCCAGTCAGGCCCAGCTGTGCCCGATGCCCACCTTGTCCCCAGCCCAGAGCACTGAGTGCCACCTCCAGCCCTTCCTGGGACACCTCCAGGGATGGGCACTCCAAACCTCCCTGGGCAGCCCCTGCCGAGGCCTGAGCTCCCTTTCCGTGGGGAAATTCCTGCTGCTGTCCAACCTAAAAGTAGTTTTGGATTAGAAATTGGGAAGTAATCTTTCCTGTGAAGCTGGAGAGGCCCTGGCACAGAACATCTGTGGCTGCCCCATCCCTGGAATGTTCAGTTCCAGGCTGGACATTGGGGCTTGGAGCAATCTGGGACAGTGGGAGGTGTCCCTGCCCATGGCAGGGGCTGGAATTGGATGATCCTTAAGGTCCCTTCCAACTGAGCCATTCCATAACTCCACCACGCCATTCATAAGGCCATGACTAAAGGATTTACTCATTTTAAGCCTCCTTTCTTTGTTCCACATGAGGAAATGGAAAAAGTGAATTCCTGTTCATCAACCCCTCTGCCAGATATAGCACATTATTCCTTTTGTTTGGAAAGTTTCGTTTCCAAACACCATCCATTAATCAAAGCCCATTAATGCAACGCATTTACCATCCACGTATTTTCCAGCAGATCTCACCACGGGGATGTTTTTTATCCTGGTGGTGTGACCAGCTCCACTCCTGTCAAAAAGCTTGGCGTGGCATCACCTTTTAACCCAAATTAAAATAAAATAAGTGGGATTCTTGTCCATTTAGGAGTTTTAACCACCTGCAGCCATCACAGCAGTGCTCTGGACAGTGAGGACCACTGGGAATGACGAGGGGCTGGGAGGTGGGGGAACACTTTAATCCTTTGCCTTGATGCTGGTGTCGGTTTGGAATTCTCTTCCATTCAGCTCTGCCCTAGCAAAGCTGAGCTTTAACATCCTTAGGTCTTCTCATCCTTCACTAAGTGTAATAAAGCTTCTGATGGCAAATTAATTAAACATGTTGACAGCCATGATTTAATTGGACATGAGGGAACCTCCTGAAAAGAGTCAGAGAGGTGTCCCTCAAAGTGAAGCTTTCTAGGACACAGCAGTGGCAGGAAAACAAAATCTCTGCTTGCTCTACTGCACTTGAAGTTCAAATTTAACCCCTTCTTTTTCCATAGAACAGAAAAATGTTCCCATGGGATTTTTTTTCTTCGGAATCTCATCCAAAAAGTCATGTACACAATACCATCAATGGAATTACTGAATGGCTTGGGGTGAGAGGGACCTTAAACTTCATCTCATTCTACCCTCTGCCATGGCCAGGGACACCTTCCTCTATCCCAGGTTGTTCCAATCCCTGTCCAACCTGGCCTTGCAGAGGTGTCCATGATCTGGAGGCTGCTCACCACACCAGTCAATAAACCAGGACACAAAACTGCTTAAAATACCAAGAAACAAACCCGAAATAATCAAGGTATCAACACTTCTCTTTTTAATTAAAGCTCCAACATCCAAACTCTCCAGTGGCTTTGGATCACAGAATGGGTTGGGTTGGGTTTGGGGTTGGCTTTCTTTAAAACTGAGATTAACAATAAATTACCTGCAAATGTGGCTTTTACGGGTCAAAGAGTCATCAGGGCTGGAAGAGACGTTCAAGGTCACCCAGCACCACCAGCATCACCCCAAGGGCCACATCCACACTCCTCCTGAGCACTCCCAGAGACAGTGACTCCAGCACTCCCTGGGCAGCTCATCCCAAGGCCTCACCACTCTTCCAGGAAAAAAAAAAACCTGTAATATCCAATCTGCACTTCTGTGACCTCCCAACACCATCTGGAGAGCAGAGACCGAGTGGTGGCTGGGCCAGGCATCCAGCAGCCACCCCTGGCCAGGAGTGTCAAACCAAGGCTGTTTTTCCTTTCAAGGTGTGCCAGGATTTCCCTCCTTGCCCCAGACATCAGCCAACAAAGCAAATGCACTCAGGGCAAAGTCAGTGCAAATAACTGGGGAGTTTTCTCCAGGTCCAAAGGAGGAGGATTGCTTCCTCCCCAGCTCCACCCACAGCAAACCCAGCACAAAAGCCTTCTGTTCCGTCTCCCAAGGAAAAATCCCCTGGCATTTCACTTGGATTGATAATATGCAATAAACTGAGGCTGGAACTGAGTAAATGTGTTGGGTTGGAACACAGGGACTCTGAGCATGGATTTATCCCTATTCCTGGGGCTGCACATGCACAGGGACTCTGGGGACATGCACAGGGACAGCACAGGGAGGACGTGGAGCTGCTGGAGAGAGGCCAGAGGAGGCACCAGGATGAGCAGAGGGATGGAGCAGCTCTGCTGGGAGGAAAGGCTGCGAGAGCTGGCATTGTTCAGCCTGGAGAGGAGAAGCTTTGGGCTGAGCTCAGTGTGGCCTTGCAGGGCCTGAAGGAGCTGCAGGAAACCTGGAGAGAGACAATTCCCAAGGGCTGGAGGGCCAGGAGCCAGGGAATGGCTTCCCAGTGCCAGAGGGCAGGGCTGGATGGGAGATTGGGCAGGAATTGTTCCCTGGCAGGGTGGGCAGGCCCTGGCACAGGGTGCCCAGAGCAGCTGGGGCTGCCCCTGGATCCCTGGCAGTGCCCAAGGCCAGGCTGGACATTGGGGCTTGGAGCAGCCTGGCACAGTGGGAGGTGTCCCTGCCCATGGCAGGGGTGGCACTGGATGAGATTTAAGGTCCCTTCCAACCCAAACCCTTCCATGATTCCATGATTGTCCCTGGCCAGATGCTGGGATCCCCTGCAGTGGGACCCCTCCACGTGGTTTCTGTCCCAGTCCCTCTGTGTGGAGCTGCTTTGCTGGTGCAGGATCTGCTGCTCCCTCTGGCAGCGACTCATCCCACGGAGCGCTGGGAAATGGGAGATGTTTGGAAGCAAAGGAAGCAGCAGCTGACAGAGCCCCAGTGGCAGCCAGGCTGGGGATCATCAGGAGTCTGGCATTCCCTGAGCCAGGATCTGGATTTTGCACTGTCAGCTCGAGCAGAACTGGGTTTTGTGGTGATTGATGCTGAGGTTGGGTAACAGCACCAAAACGGCACCGAGTCCCTTCCCACCCCCCTGGGCAGGAGGTGGCAGCTCCCCGGAGTGTCCCTGGGATATAACAATGAGTTATCCCACGGGGAATAGAGCAAATCCAGCCCCTCGGTGCCTCTCCTTGTCCCCAGCAGCCAGGCTGGGCAGTGCTGGAGCAGCTCAGCAGGACAAACGAAGGTGTTTAGTGCCGAGGAAACGCTGGCAGTGCTGCCCACTCCATCCCTCTTCCCGACACATCCCTCTTCCCGCTCACTGCCACCAGAAAGGACACGACTTCCCAGAATTCACATCAATCCTGGCTGCCCTGGGGTATAGGAAATGGATTTCCAGTAGGATTTCATTTCCAAAGTGTTCTGGTAAAGAGCTCTGAGAGCTTTCCCTGTGCCAGGGAGCCGGGAGCTGAGCCATGGATTGGGGTTGTTCCTGTGGCCACCCCACTTGTGCTCAGGGATTTGTTCTTCCTGGCCTCTGTATCTCCCACAGCCGAATGTCTCTGCTCACACTGCAGCTCTTGAGACCGATTTTTTTCTGGAGCCTGATGTTTGCAAAGGAAAAGCATCACCGTGAGCTTTGTGGACAATTAATCACAGTGTTTGATTAGTCCTTCCCTCCTCCTCCCGGCCCCCTCTGCAATCTTCTATCCCATTCCAACACTTCCTCAGCTGCTGCTCCTGACCTCAAGAGCTGCGGAAACAAGCAGTGAACTCAAAGAGCTGCAAGGAGAGTTCTGTCCAGCCCAGTCATTTCTCCAGTCACATTCTCAAGATGTGTTTGAGATGCTGTGTCTGAACCCCGTGCCTTGAGAGCAGGCAGAGGATGCAAGGAGAACACACAGGGAACAGAATTCCTGGGGGAGGGAATTGCAGGATCCTCCTGGTTCGAACAATGAAGGTCAAAGCTGCTGCCTGGCAGGACATGGAGTGTCCTGGCTGGAGGCAAATGGGGCAGTTGTGATGAAGGACACTTGGAAGGACTTTGACTTCTTGTTAGAAAGGAAAGAAAGCTGCAGGGAAAAGTCTGGATTTTAATTGCATTTCCAGTCTGTGGAAGGTGGCTCTGGCTCAAACAAGGCACTGCCCAAGAGGTCCTGTCCTGTATTTCCTAGATCCCAGAATCCCAGAACCCCTGAGGCTGAAAAAGCCCTCCCAGCCCAGTGAGGCCCAGCTGTGCCCCATGCCCACCTTGTCCCCAGCCCAGAGCACTGAGTGCCACCTCCAGCCCTTCCTGGGACACCTCCAGGGATGGGCACTCCAGACCTCCCTGGGCAGCTCTTCCCAAGGCCTGACCTCCCTTTCCAGGAAGAAATTGCTCCTGGTGTCCAACCTGAGCCTCCCCTGGCACAGCTTGAGGCTGTTTCCTCAAGGAATCTTCCAGAAGGGACACAGAGCTGCTGTGCCCACCAGGAAATTCTGGAATCCATTTGGATGAGCCCCAGCTCTGTGTTCACTCTGAAGTCTCAGACAACACTAAAAATCCACATGATATTAAAATCCTAATTAAAAACCACCCAGCAAAAGCCCGAAGCAATTTGCTGAGTAACCCTCCCTTCTCCAGGAGCTCAGCTCTGGGAACTCTCTCCTTCCAGGGCAGCAGAATGGAAACTTCGACACAACTTTAATTACAGGGCAGTGGTGCCATTGCAGCTCCCAGGGCAGGTCAGGAAGCTCCCAGCCCGGCATTCCGGCACGTCCCGGCTCCAGTAGCTCCTGCTGATTAAGGAGAGTGCTTGAGCAGCCAGAATTTGTCCAGGAGATTAAGAAGCAGGTGCAGCACATTGCAGAGGCCATCCCTGTGCCAAACTGTGTGTGTGGGAGAGGCATTCAGCAAGAACTTTCCATGCCTTGTCAGCACATGGAGCTATCCAGGCTTCCACAGCCTTCCAGGGACGGGACTGGCAGAGTTTTGGGAAGGGTTGTGCTGCTTAGCAGGAAAAGCTGCTTTTTATGGCAGGTCCTGTATTTTCCCACTCAAGTAACACCAATAAATGGATCATTACTTTACTTACTGTAACAAAGGCTCAATCCAGCACGGTTCAGCTCCTGGAAAAGGTCAAAAAAAATCCATGCTGCTGTTAAAGGCACTTAATAGAATCCCGTAACTGGGTTGGAAAGGATTTTAAGGATCCTGTCCTGGGCAGGGACACCTCCCACTGTGCCAGGCTGCTCCAAGCCCCAGTGTCCAGCCTGGCCTTGGGCACTGCCAGGGATCCAGGGGCAGCCCCAGCTGCTCTGGGCACCCTGTGCCAGGGCCTGCCCATCCTCAGGGTGGATTTATTCCCAATAGGATAAACCGGGAAGGATTTATTCCCAATATCCCATCTAACCCTGCCCTCCTTCCATTTAAAACCATTCCCCTTGTCCTGGCACTCTCTGCCCATGTAAAAAACTCCTCTCCCTCCTTTTTTATATTCCCCTTTAGGCTCTGGACTGGGCTCTTAAGTTCTCCCAGGAGTCTCCTTTTCTCCAGGCTGAACCTCTTCCATCAGCCTGACAGTAACTTCCAAGAAGGAATTATTTGAATGAAATGGTTACTAAATCACACACACACTCTGGGAATTAGGATCACTTATACAGAGCCACAAGTGGAACCCAAAATTTACCTTTTCCATCTGGAACCAGCCAGTTTTCCCTCTGTGTGGCCCCACGTGCTCCTTCAAAGCAAAGAGATTTAAGAAGAGAAGTGTCTTACAGCAGTTTGTAAAGGCAGGATCGTAAAATCATGGAATGGTGAGGGTTGGAAGGGATGTCAAACCCTTTTTCCGTATCTGCTGTGGGGAAGGGAGCCGGAGCTGCAGGCCGAGTGTGGAGTTTGTTTTACCCAGGATAAAGCCATTGTTGGGTATTTAGCTCCACCTATGGGCACCTCCTCGTACCTCTGTAAACCTTTCAGATTTAGCAACTTAGTCCCGTTTTAAGGCTCTAATCCCAGAATCATCAGGGTGGGCAGAGCCCTCCAGGATCACCCAGTGCCACCCCAGCAGCACCAGCAGCACCCCAAAGCCTGTCCCCAAGGGCCACATCCAGACTCCTCCTGAGCACTCCCAGAGACAGTGACTCCAGCACTCCCTGGGCAGCTCATCCCAAGGCCTCACCACTCTGGCAGGGAAAAATTGTTTCCAATCTCCAACCTGAGCCTCCCCTGGTGCCATTTGAGGCCATTTCCTCTCCTCCTTTCCCTTGGCACACGGCAGCAGAGCCCGACCCCCCCTCACTGCCCCTCCTGGCAGGGACTTGTGGGGAGCAGTGAGGTCCCCCCTGAGCCTCCTTTGCTCCAGCCTGAGCCCCTTTCCCAGCTCCCTCAGCTGCTCCTCCCAGGATGTGTTTTCCAGCCCCTTCCCCAGCTCCGTTCCCTTCCCGGGCCACGCTTCAAAGAAACTCCAAACAAAAGGAACTCCTGGCAGGAAAACACACAGAGACACAATGTGACAGAGTTTGGAATGTGGCAGTGCCCACTTAGCAATGGAAATGGTGTCAAGGAAGATAAACCCAGCCCTGCCAGCTCCATCCTGTCCCTCGTCATTGGAGCCACCTCCGTGCTCCTGCCTTACTCCCTGTAACATGTTCAAAATTCGGAATTATTTGAAAGTTTAATGTCAAAACTTTCTTTACCAGTGTCTTGGGGAATGTTTTTATCATTGTTTTGTCTTTCTATATCCAACTATGAATTATTAAAAGCATTAGCAAGGAGTAATTTTCTGGCAAATGTTTCTCAGGTGTGTTGGGCCAGGCAGGATAAAAGCAAAGAAGAAGAACTTGTGTTCCTCAGGACAAGCAAAAAGCAGGAATTGAGCAGGCAGGTGATAATGCCAAGGGCAAAATCCCTGCTGGAATTGTCCAAATGGTTCCAGAGCTGCTGCAGTTCATTCCTTCCCCATCCCTGGCAAGTCTGGACTACACAGAGAACGACTGATCCACTTGTCCAATTTCAAATATCAAAGTTACTTCACCTGGTGCTGCTCTGGAAAACAAAACTCAGATTTAAACCAAACTTTGGTCCTTCAGAGGTCGTTGCCTTCACGTTGAGAACAAGGAAGAGCCTTAAGTGGGTACCAGAAACTCCTTTTTGCCCTGACAGCACTTCCATCCCTGTCCACAGCAAAGCCTTCATGGGTTTGCCATAATTTCTCTTGCAACAAAAAGACTTCAAGTTATCAAGTAGAGCCACTTAAACACTGATGTATTTCCATACTCCAGGAGCTTCAGAAATCATGGAATCATGGGATGCTTTGGGCTGGAGGGACCTTAAAGCTCACCTCATTCCACCTTCCACTGTCCCAAGTTGCTCCAAGCCCCATCCAAGCTGGCCTTGGACACTTCCAGGGATGGGCAATCCAGAACCTCTCTGGGCAACCCCCCAAATTATTCATTTTTATATAAATATTTATGAATGCACAGGGATTATCCTGGAGCAGGAAGATGTTGATACCTTTATTAGGAACTTCAGGCACAGAAGAATCAGGTTTTCACTGGAACATTCCCCACTGGATTTTATTCATGAGCAGATTCTCACATCTGGAGATCCTGCAGCTCTCTGAAGGCTGGAAAGCTTTTCTAGGAATCAATTTATGAGGGCCTGGCACTGCATTCTGCCCCTTTGGAAGCTGAAAATTCCCATTTTGGCACCGAACCTGGAGTGGCTCCATGCAGAAAATACCAGGACATTTACAAGAAGACAAGAAAATATTTTAATTTCAATCTGCCCCGTGCTATACAAGTGTATAAAATACCAACTAAGCATCCAGTGGAACATTACAAAAATAAAAGAACCAGAAAAAGCAAGCAGCACACCGGAGTCATGAGGACAGAACGTGGCAGATCCAACCAGGAACACACTGTGAGCATTCCAAGATTTCCATGGTTCCCACCTCAGGCAGGGGTCAGGTATTAAAATGACAAAAATGAGATTGATTGATGGTTTTCACTGAAAAGCAGCTCTGCTTTTGTAGGAAACGCAGCAGCAGCCACCTGGGTTTCTACTGCCAAACTCATGTTTTGATTTTTCATGGAAAAAGGACAGGACAGGAATTATTCCAAAGGTTTTTAATTGAATGTGGTGAGAACATGAAGTCCAGCAGTCATTTGAGAAACATGGAAAAATCTTGGAAAGGCTTCAAGGCAGTTGTGGCAAACCTACAAAGTTTCTCTCCACTTGATTCCTTTATTTTGGGTGTTGAATGCAGCACATGGAGCCAGCTGAGGGTAGCCCAAAATAACCCCATTTTCCTGTGTGTCCAGCTCCAGCAATCCATGGAATTAGCTCTTCTCAACAGTTCCCATGGAGCCAGGGCCACTCAGACACCAAAACCAGGCTTTGTTCCAGTTTCCAGGGACTAACAATCCAAGCTAGAGCAGAATATTCAATATATTCCTGCTCTCTAGTCCCAGATTTCTGTGTCAGTCAGGAATGCCAGGCCTTCCATAACACCTTGATTCCCTGCACCTCAGCCTGGAATGGCTCCATTCTTTTTAAAACAGGTATTATTTAAAAAAACCAAGGTGTGAACCAGGCATTTCAATCAAAACTTGCTTCAATCTCTTCTCAGACCAACTGTGTGGCAAAAGCAAACCAAGAGGGAGCCACAGTTTGATTCCTAAAAACACAATGAGAGGCTTCAAACATCCCTTTTCCAAGACCCCAAGTGGTATTTTCCATGGATAGCAGTTCCTATCTCTTCCAAAAAATACTGAACCCTGTTGCAAGGTGAGGATCTCCAGTTTAAAAAAGCACTAATAAAATATTTCTGTCATCTTTCTTGGAATTTGCATTTTGGAGCCTTTGAAGACTGCCATATAAAACCCCTAAAGCTTCTCCCACATATTCCCACTGCTGAAATAAGCATTCCTTGGCATTAAGCATTTCATCCCAGCTGAGTTTGGAAGCAAAGCTCAAGAAAGTTTGGATTTGTGGATATCCAAAGCCAGTAGAAAAAGATCCAAGTGTGCAGCTTGGAGTAGGAATGGACAAGGAAAAGGCACTCCAGCTCTCCTCACTGGTTCCTGGGTGGAATTTTCCAATCCCTATCAAATCTTTGCTCCCCAAAAATGCAGATTCAAGTTTATCCATCTTTTTTTTCTTTTTTTTTTTAACTGGAAAAATCCCACTGCTCTGAATATGCACCATCAGCATTATTTGAGTCCTTTTCTTTTCCCCCCCAAGTCAAAGCTCCCAAACGAATCCTATTGAATATATAAATTATCTGAACTTAAATAATTTTAAATCCATGTATTCCAGAACTCTCCTATTGCACGTTTTTCCATTGCTTTGCCAGATAAAACCCTTTGCAGGAATTTCACAAAGGTTAAAATTTTAGAAGCACAACTTCCAGAGCACCAAAAGCAGGTGCTGGAGGAATTGTATCCTGCTGGAAAACGAGTGCCAATAAAAACAGATATAAATATATCATGTATATACACATCCAGGAGGAATTCTGGGAGGCTGAGATAATAAATACTTGAAACAACTCCCAGATTTCCAGAAACTTGGGGGAAACTCTAGAAAATAAAGCAAATTACTTTAGAAGACCAAGAAGAAACATGCACAAAACCTAGTGTAAGAAAAAGGGTTAAATTCCCATCATCTTTCCAACCCTGTTATCCCAAGGTTTTCCAAACAATCATCAGCTGGAGGATTTATGGGAGTACAGAACAAGGAAAGCTTCCCCCAGCTGCTTTTCCCCCAAAATAACCCCAGTTTGTCCTGTTTTGCCTCAAAATGTCACCTTCTCCCCATCCTTTGTTCCTAGGGATCCGGGAATACACTCAGCCCGTGGATCAACCTGAGGCAGCAAAACTAAGGATGGAATTCCTTCATTTTGAGCAAACTTAGCTTGGAATTCTCCTACCGCAGCTGCTGCCGCTGCCACCAAACGTGTGAGCTGCTGTTTCCACAGTAAAGGTTTTTCCCTGGCAGTTTTCTACTCCAAATCCTTGGAAAAAGCAGCAGCAGCTCAGCTCAGGTGGGCAGGAGCATAATCCGGCCTCCGGGTCTGGATAATTTTGGGTTTGGGTTTCTTGGTCTCCTCTTCCACATCATTTTCCTGGTCACTCTCACAGACATGGACAACAACGCTGGGAGTGGTGGCAGTGGCTGCATGGAGCTCGTATTTCTCTCCTGGAAGGGAAAACATTGGGAAAATGCCTTTAAAAGGAGCCAGCCTGTAGGAAATGTTACATGAGGCCTTTCAATATGGAAAATGTTGGACCCCTGGGTTCTGAGAATTTCAGCCTGTCAGTGCTGGGAGGCAGCGATCCTCAGAAACACACTGTATCCGATGCAAAACCCTGGGAAAAGCTTCCTAAATTGTGTGGTAACAATGAGGTTGTTGCTGGGTAATTGAAAGTTGTATCACTGGGTGGAATACGTAGAAATGTAGAAAATTAGGTTATGGGGATATAGGTAATAATAGGCTACAATATGGAGGATTTGGGGTGTGGGTTTATGTCGTCTCCTCTCTCCTTGTTCTTCATAAATCTAGGGGTTAAGTACTGGTCCAGAAGTTCTGCACTGCAGGACATGAAAAGTTAGTAATTGGACTGTAAGTAAAAACATATTACTTAGCATTTCATAATTGGTTAATTTAGACATTAAAAAACCTTGGAAGTGAGAACTCAGGGCCATTTTCCACCCTGCCAACTAAGAGGCACCTGTGTTACAGGTAAGAAAATAACAAACATCAGTAAAGAAGAAAAGCCTGGCATCTCCTGGGTTTAATCCAAACTCTGAGTAAAAGAACTCGAAATACAAAACCAGAGAAAACTAATAGGAATATAAGGGAGTGACAGAATTATAAAAGCCATGAGGTGCCAGCATGGAGCATCCTGAAGGGTTTCAGTGAGCATTGCCTTGAGATCTAGGTTTTCCATCATATAAAACATTGCTTTAAAGCAGATGTTAAATCATTACTATTAATAACTAATTACTATTAATAACTAAATAATAATACAATAAATAAAAATAAATAAACCGTAAGAGAAGACATTAAATAATGGTATTAAATTAAATCAAGGAAAGAACAAATGGTTTCCTCTCATCTCTTCCCTGGTCATCTTCCCTTCATTTTTTCCCTCTTTTCTTTATCCTCAATCCCTCTCCTTCTCCATGAAAAGCCCAACAATGCCTCTTTGCTCCATTTCCCTCAGAATTTTGGTAAGAAAAACTGGCCCAAAGAGCAATTCCACAGAGGAAAAAGCTCTTCCCTCCAGTTCTTTGGGAACACACACAGTGCTGGAGCAATCCCTGCCTGCTCCTTGGGACCCATCATTAATTCCATGTTCCAGGGAACATCCCAGTCCAGGGCAGAGCTTTAGAGGGCTCAACATTCCCAATAAACATGGAAAATCTCACAGAAAAGGGATTGCAGATCAGCCAGGAGCTCAGTAACAGGGGAAAAGGACCAACTTTTAATGCCTGGAAAGCCTTTAGATATTTATTTTAAATTTTCTTTTTGGAATCCCTAAAATTTGAAAGGAAAACTCAAGAGTAAAGAAACAGCATCACGGAGCTGAACTTCCACACAAGCAGAGGCTGTTGTGTTATTTAGTTATTATTTATTCATTCCAGTTGTTCCATCAAAAACAACCTCTGCTTCCAAAACCCATTTCAGGAACAATAAAATCTTTGATGGAAATATTTCATAATTAAAAATGATGAAGAATATTTAATTAGAAGGATTCTTCATGGACAGATTTAAATCCCAACATGCAGGAGGTCAAAGCTGTGCCCTGCCCTTTTCTCCATCCTTTACAATTCCCTAAGTCTGGAGGTGCACAGGAATTGAAAAATCCCCCAGTAAAATGAACCTGACACAGTTTTTATTCTCTTTAATCCTGTTATGAAATGTGGCCATTTTTCTCTCCCCTAAAATTAATAATACAGCTACAAACAGGTTAAATCAGAGTTGTCCTTGAGGAAAGATTAATTTGCACCAATTTTCATTAAATTTCACAAAATTGCATAAAATATGGGAGAAAATGAACTCAAGGGATGTGATCACTAATCAGTGAGAAAAGAAGTGGCAGGAATTTATCCCTCTCAAATTCCAAGGAATTTTAGGTTGATAGTTCCTCCTACACCCAGTAGCAGTTTCCTCCTCTGGGGCAAACAGAAATAAGAAGAAAATGGAAATAAGAAGAAAATGGAAATAAAAATTTCTTGGAAAAGTTTTAGAAATTCAGGAATTTTCGAGGTGTTTTCCCTAACCAAAATTCTGTTTTTACACCTTCTTACCTGGTCCTAGCTTGGAAATAGCATATAAAAGGTCATAGTTAATGACTGGAGTGGCATCCTCCACTTGTTTCCAATCCACAGGAGGAGAGGCAGGAGGGGAGATCAGAAACTGCTTGTCTGGGTTTGGGGGGGCCAGATGGGAGCTTCCAATGTGCAAAGTCTGGAAAAGAAGGGAGAAGCCAAAGGTGTCACTGAGAAAGATCCATGAATGCAGGGCTCAGCAGGAATGGGAAGGCTGGCACGGATGTCATGCTCTGCCCAGCACTCAGGGTGGCAGCACCAGCCAGGATACCACAGCTCCAAGGGAAATTCCAAGGGATGCTTTTCCCTTCAAATCAAACATCTGCCCTTACAAGACTCGAGCAGGAGGACACGGCCTCTAAGGCCTAATGAGAAATGGTGCTGGAAGTCACCCCCACCAGTGAGAGTGAGGCAATTCCAGGAGGGATAGGAATAACCTGGATCATGGGGGCTGTCCCTGGGGTCACTCATGGATTCATTTTCCCACTCCATTTCAGAGGGAAAAGCAGCTGGAAAAGCAGCTGGAAAAGCAGCCTGATTCCCAGAGCCAGGGTTTCTGTAGAAGCAGAGGCCAGCGAGCTCCAGAGCTGCTCTGGGGGAGATCCCCAAGAACGGGAAGGGCAGGGAGAGCCCAGAATGGGCAGCTCCAAACCTTGGATCCCTCAGGGACTCCCTGGGTGCTGGCAGAGCACAACCAGCCTCCCCCAGCCCTTTAAATTCTTGGAATGTGCTGATTCCCACCCAAGGTTATCCACTCAATTCAGAGGGAGAATAAATGGAAAATACCAACAGCCTCCAAATCCATGGAGCTCTGGAACAACCTTGGATCCTCTAATTAATCTGAAAAAATGACCATGAAGGAGGAAATTCTGCTTGAATCCCCCCAAGGATAATCCCAAAAAGCTTTACCTGAGCAAAATAGAGTTTGAGTTCTTTTCCAAGGAATTCTGTCTTGTCCAACTGGATCCTAGCATCTGCTGCAGATAAAGGGTTGCTGAAGTTAATTCTCACTCTTTTGAAGCTCTTAAAATACTGGAAGGTGAGGTCCCTGTCATAGGGTCGGAACAGGGATTCAAATTTGGCCTGGAGAGAAAGGAACAGAGGAGAAAATCAGTCTTAGACATTAATAAAGACATTAATTAAAAAGTTACTAATAAGGGCAAATGACCACTCTTAAATATAGATTATTGTAACAGCTTAATTTGGGTTTTTTCCTTTTTCTTTCTAGAATGAACCTTTCTGCCTTATCACTTATTTCCTCTGCATCATTAAAGCAGATGATTATCATTAACAAGCAATATTATTATATATTATCACTTATTATATTAACAGGAATAAGTGTTGGATGAGACACCCCAATTTCACAACGCTAAGATATTGAAAAGAAATGTTTCATATAAAATTAACACCCAAAAGCCTTGAAAAAAGTCTGCCAAGCCTTTGCCTAAATGTGCAAATTTCAAGGGAACCAATACAAGTTTTAATAGAGAAAAATGAAAAAATCCTATTTGATTGTCAAGCTAAATGCGATTTTCTTCAGTGACTCAGCACACAGAATAAAGTCCATGAACATCTCCTGCTTTCCTGCTATTTTTCATTTCATTTATGTAAAGTGCTTCCACTCTCTCTTCAGGATTCCAGGCCAAAGGAGAGACACAAGAGGTGGCTCTGGAGCTGCCAGGCCCTTCCCAAGTGTTTTATTCCAACGGGTTCAGGATTCAAATTTGAGGCATTTCCAGACATTTTCTCTCCACGAAAAGCTTCCTAGAAACTCAGGACAGAGCCAAAATAAACATTACTTCACTGAGGGGTTTTTACTGTAATATTTTTAATTAGTAGAGGGGAAAAAAAGCAGGGAAATTACATAAGAAGGCAGGAAGTAATTCAGAATTTCATCTTCCTCCCTGAGAAGCTCCACTTCACAAACTCACCACAGCTGGGTGTAAAATCATTATATTTCAAAGAGATTTTAAAATCAGAGCTGTTCTGCTTCTCCAGCTTCTTCAGAATGAGCTCTGAAACAGGAGCAGAACCCTCCCCACACAGAGCTGGAATTTGGGAGCCTCAGAGCTGAGATGCAACCATGAAAAATACACCCAAAAACTGCATTTCCAAGTTCCCATTCCATATTTAAACCCAGAGAGATCAGTTTTATATATATTTTTTTTTAATTTATTTAAATATGTGATTGCAGTGGTCAGAAATGTCACTTTGGCACTATGACACTAAAAAAAATGTTATTTTTGCCCTTAAGGTATCTTAGCAGTCAACAATTCACTGTATCAGGACCAATAAATATTTTATATTATTTTATATTTACATTATTTATTATTTCTTTTATATTGCCAATCAGTTAAACACAGATCCAAGAGGACTTCTTATAGTTTTAGCAGGAAAAAAATCCCAAGAAAAGTATCAAATGAATTATAAACTGGTGGATCTTGCTACCAAAATAAGAATTAAATATTTGCTGAAAATTCAGAATACACCAAACAGTCAAAGAAGTCTGGAGAGAAAATTGAAATAATTTTCCCAGCCACACACAGCTAAGATTGAATAATTCCCAGAGCTGGAGCCATTCCCATCAGAGCAGGCTGGTGCACACCTCCAAGCTCCAAGCCTTTCACAGCACACTGGAATTGCCTTCCAAGGAAGGAAAAAGCAGCACCTCCAAAGTGAAGTTCCCAGAAATAACCCCATCAAACCTACCCTCGTTTCTGGCTGGGTGAAGACATCCCCATCTGCCAGGCAGGCGATGAGCGAGCTAAAACTGTAATGAAAATTGCGGAAATGCATTTTGGGGCTCGGCCCGAGCGATTCCCGCAGAAATCCCGGGATTTTCGGGAGCCCTGGCTGCTGCAGGCAGCGTTTATAAGGCAAGAGAGTCCAGCCCCTGGTGAAAAAAAGCTCTCAGAGCATCCTGTGTGTGACAGCGAATTCCTGAGCAGAGTCCCGCATGCTTGGAGGGAGTCGGGAACAAAATGTAAGCGGCACTGGAAAGAGGTGACGTCAGCAATTAGTCAGCTTCCCTCTGCTAATTACCGGGAGCATGGAAAATCCAGCTGAGCCGAGCTCGGCAGCTGCTCCCCAGCCTCTTTCTTGCAGCATAGTTTCCACTGGCAGTAATTCCACGCAGCTCCCGGCCCGCGCTGCTCCCGCTGCAATGGGACATTGCCCGATGGAAAATGTTCCTGCCACGGCAGCCCCGCTCCGGGAAAGGGCTGGAATGAAGGCAGCAGGAAAACTGCCTCACATTCCTGATTCTTTGGGGATGGGAAATGAATCCCTCAGCTCGGCAGCTTGTGCAACAAAAAAATCCACAGGTTGAAACTTCGAGATTGATCTGGGAAAATAATTTTCCTCTCATCACAAGGATTCATTTGGAAGCTTCTTCAAAGCAACTCCGTGGATTAATTACCATTCTCACCTTATTAAAAACTCTTTCCCAGCCTGGTTTTGTTGGGGGTTGGTTTGGGCTTCTTTTCCTAACAGGAGCTTGCTCAGCAATCTGGTGGCAAGGTTTTACCAGAACCTGAGCTACAGCAGCAGGGACCAGGTACGGAACCTGAATTCCTGACATTTTCTGGGACACCTGTCTCCCACTTTCAAAGCGTTCCCAAAACACAGCACAGAACACAGGTTTTTGCGGTCTTTTCTTGAGGTTTTTTTTTTTTTTGGTGGGTTTTGGTTTGGTTTTTTTTTTAATCAAGAACCATTTTAAAAACTCATCACCATTTCATGTAATTAATGAACTTTAAATTGAAGCTTTCACAAACTCTTTGGAACTCTACTATGCACATTCAGCTACAAAATTATAATGAAGTCAAAATCTGAAGTGCCTTTAGTTCATTCTACTTTAACACAGGGCTATGACAGAAGCACCAAGTTTTAAGGAACACCTACAAACAATGCACAGTGCTACGTTTAAAACCTAATTTCATCAATATTTAACTACATAAAACTATTCACGTGAAGACTGTTCTCTATTTTTAGGGAATTCTTTGCTTAAATCCCCATTGAAAGTCAAACTCCCTGCTGCTCTTAGGCTACCTCAGTGTAAAAGTCAGCACAGCATGAAAAGAATACTCAAACCAATTTCTTGGAACCTTTTCTTGGAAGTCCCCACTTAAAAATCCCAGGATCACTGAGGCTGGAAAAACCCTTCAAGACTATCAAGTCCAACCTGTGACTGAATCATCACCCCCTGTCCCCAGCCCAGAGCACTGAGCACCACATCCAGACGTTCCCTGGACACCGGCAGGGGTGGGGGCTCCAAACCTCCCTGGGCAGCCCCTGCCAAAGGCTGACCACCCTTTCCAGGAAGAAAGGGATCAATTCCATCAGTGAGGATGGGACGCAGCAATAATCAGGTCTGGGCACACACACAGCACACACAGAAACTCGGGTACTTCAGGAGAGGATTCACAACCAGCCCTGACGCCCCTGAGCCCAGAAAACCACCCCGAGCACATCCTAAATCCTGTCCCTGACCTGGAATTTGCTGGCAAGTATCCTGGAGACTTTGGATGTGGAAGGAGCAGGCATGACTCCATAAACCAGAGGTCAGGATGCTCACCTGGAAAGTATGGCCATGAATCACCTGAGCATAAAGGCAAACAGGCTGCCCACATGCCAGGGAATGCTGCAGCTCCTGATAAGAAAGCAGAGCAGGTTCCTGCTCTAACCTGGAACAGCCTCAGGTCATTGCAGCACCTCTGGGGGACATTTCTGTCCCCAGAGCTCATGAAGAGTGAAACATTAAAAATCTCTCTGATTGCAGCCTTCAAGGCCACCTACACATTTCTGAGAGCCAGGGAAAATTACTTCAGAGGCCACCTTTCAAACAGAACTTTGTCATCTAATTCAGGACTAGTCTGGCTATAAACAAACCAACTGGTTCTCAGAAATGTAACACCTCACAAAGCAATTTTTTCACACTTCTCTGCAGATTTAAAAGAACCATTTAAGTCCGACTGATACACACAATGTATTTAACTTGCCTGTTTAAAACCCCAAAGAATCAACCCCAGTATGTTCCACTTTGTTTTTTGACATGGTTGTGTCCCAAGTCATGGAATCACAGAAAGGTTTGGGTTGGGAGGGACCTTAAAGCCTTGAGCAGGGACACCTTCCACTGGCCCAGGCTGCTCCAAGCCCCAATGTCCAGCCTGGCCTTGGGCACTGCCAGGGATCCAGGGGCAGCCCCAGCTGCTCTGGGCACCCTGTGCCAGGGCCTGCCCACCCTCCCAGGGAACAATTCCTGCCCAAGATCCCGTCTAACCCTGCCCTCCTCCAGCTCAAGGCCAGGTCTCTCAGTGTATTAAACAAACCACCCTGAGTTATTAACACCAAACTCAAGCACTTTGTCAAAAGAAAAGCCCCAATTCCCACTGCCCCTGGGGCAGTTGGTGAAGGGCTGTTCCAGGCAGAGCTCTGTGTGGAGAGCCCTGAGCTCATGTGGAAACCAAGAGGCAAAGTTACAAAAGCCCCATTGCCACAGCCTGAGTGTTGCAATGTTCCTTCCACGGGGTCAGCTCTTGGAAGGTTTGGTACCCACATGCAAACACCTTGCCTGGAACAGGAACATTGCAACACTCTCAGAAGTCCTGGATTTGATGTTCTGATATAATCAGAGGGCAGCTTTTCTTCTCCCTTATCTCCTTTTGGAGAGTTTGCTGCTTCCTGTCCTCCCTTTGAGACTCCCTAGCAAGTACAGAGAGAGAACAAGGGCAAGATCACCTGCACAGGAAGGACAGGGACATGTTGGAGAGAGTCCATGGAGGCACCAGGATGAGCAGAGGGATGGAGCAGCTCTGCTGGGAGGAAAGGCTGCGAGAGCTGGGATTGTTCAGCCTGGAGAGGAGAAGCTTTGGGGTGAGCTCAGTGTGGCCTTGCAGGGCCTGAAGGAGCTGCAGGAAAGCTGGAGAGAGACAATTCCCAAGGGCTGGAGGGCCAGGAGCCAGGGAATGGCTTCCCAGTGCCAGAGGGCAGGGCTGGATGGGAGATTGGGCAGGAATTGTTCCCTGGGAGGGTGGGCAGGCCCTGGCACAGGGTGCCCAGAGCAGCTGGGGCTGCCCCTGGATCCCTGGCAGTGCCCAAGGCCAGGCTGGACATTGGGGCTTGGAGCAGCCTGGGACAGTGGGAGGTGTCCCTGCCCGTGGCAGGGGTGGCACTGGATGGGCTTTGAGGTCCTTTCCCACCCAGACCACTCCATGGTTCCATGATGCCACTGCACTTTGGGAATGAGAGCAGAGGGGCCAGAACAGTGTGACAGGACAGCAGGGTCAGCTCTGCTTCCTCAGGTGTCACCTTGAAAGCTGCAGATTCCAGGGCTCACGTTCTGGAAGCTGAGTTACAAAATTGCAGACAAGATGCTCAACCAAGACCTAAAGTGCTCCCAAACCCCAACAGCACCTGACAGATCCCCCAGCACTGCCCAAGCACTGAAATACGACAGAGACCATTTTTTGAACATTTTTGGGGGCTGAAAGGGCAAACAAAGAACCCAATAAATACATGAAATAGTGGGAACACAGCATGACTGAATGCCATAATTAGCTCCACAATTTAATCTCCACATGCAGTGGAATAGGTACGGCACAGAAGAGAAGGAAATGAGGCCACAGAAACAGAAAACAGTCACAAGTCCCCAAAATTGCCAATAACTACAACAGCAAAGCAAACAATCAGAGAAGGAAAATGAATGTGAAGTTAAATATATTGGGAATTCTCTTAAGTCAATCAAATTACCCCCCACGGGCCATACATCAGAACAATCCAGCCCATTCTCTCCTCTCCTCCCTGGCAGGTTTTGCAGCTGCCCTTGGAGAGTGCTCTTTGTGTAATCCCTGTACTCCCACTCCAGACCTGCTGCTCTTCTATCAACACTTAGCTTCTATTCCTGTCTCCATGTTAATTAGCCTGCCTCAGTCCTTCCTCAGGACAGGGATAAACATCTTGAAGTTATCTACAATGAAAATCACACTGGTTTCATTTTCCTGGGGGTTGGAAAAGGAGAGGAGGAGCAGACAGAAGAGCACAAACAGGTTCCAGAGCTATCCACACATATTTGGGGTCAGGAAGCTCTGTGGGCACTGGCATACACCTGGATCAGATATTAGAAAAAAATTCCACCCTGTGAGGGTGGGGAGGCCCTGGCACAGGTTGCCCAGAGAAGCTGTGCCCCATCCCAAATTACTCCATGATTCTGAGCTGTCTGGCTCAACCAGAGCCAGGAGTGAGGGCAGTGAATTAAACCATTTAGCTCCAACCCCCTGAAAAAGCCCTAGTCTTATTTTACTGGCCAAAAATGAATCCACATTCCCAACCACTCCCCTGCTCCCCACAAATAAAATAACCCCAAAACAAAAATCAAAAATTCCCAGACTGGTTTGGATTGCAAGGACCCTAAATCCCATCCAGTGCCACCCCTGCCATGGCAGGGACACCTCCCACTGTCCCAGGCTGCTCCAAGCCCCAATGTCCAGCCTGGCCTTGGGCACTGCCAGGGATCCAGGGGCAGCCCCAGCTGCTCTGGGAAAGATGTCTGACAGGAAACCTGGACACGATTTCTTTTTGCAAGTCTGACAGGATTTCTCATAAAGTAAAATTCCCTCCTGGCAGACCAATCCTACTTAACTACACTTTTCTCCTCAGAATCCTCCAGCAGCCAGGGAGCCTGGCACTGGCAATGCCTGGAATGGCAGCACACCCACTCATGCCTCTAACTTAGCCCTATAAATTTTTCCCATGCCAAGCACACCCAGCTCACAAACACAGGGAGGAGAAGGCAAAATTATCACCCAGTAATAATGTTAAAGAAATTTTAGGAAGAAATTCTTTACTCACAGGGCATTGAGGCCCTGGCACAGATTCCCAGAGAAGCTGTGACTGCTCCATCCCTGCAAGTGTCCAAGGGCAGCCTGGACGGGGCTTGGAGCAGCCTGGTGCAGTGGAAGGTGTCCCCTGCCCATGGCAGGATGGATGAGTTTTAAGGTCCCTTCCAACTTTAACCATCCTGTAATTCTGTGACAATTTCTTCTGCTTTGTGGTTATGAAAAGCTGTGTCTTAAAGTTACATATTCCATGTTGTATTTTCTTCATTCATCAGAAATGTGATGTGAGTGAAATAAATACATTCCTCCCGCAGGGAAATCATCTGCACAAACCAATTTGTTAACAAGAACAGAAGTCTGTGGTATCACAGAATGAACTGCACAAGGAGTATGTGCAGACTTATTTACAGTAAAGAAATCAGAGCACAGCAACACAAGCCCACAAACTGGTTTTCCAAATGACAGCATGCCATGGCCGGAGCCCAGGAACGCCCACGCGGTGACACCATGGAAAAGGGGCACGGAGCCGGAGCTGGGCGGGGCAGCAGCAGCAGCTCCTCTCCTTACCTGTGCCCCAGCAAACACAACTGCTCAGCATTTCACAGCCCTGCAAATATTCCACCCCCTGAATGCCCAGCCAGAAGAACAGAGCCCAACATTTGTGCAGCCTTAAGAAACTTGAAAGGATCTGATTCCATGGAATAGGGGGGGCACAAAGGCCTGGCTGGGCTCCATGCAATTATGCCGAGTACTCCTCTGAAAGGAGGATCCCATGGCTCTGAAACTCCACTACTGGCCAATTCTGAGATCTTTTCAGAAATAGAACTTGTCAGAAATATTTATCAGAGCATTAAGTCAGCACAGTTAGCACTGGCACGCTCTGTATGGGAACACAGATATTTACTGCAGAGGATAAACTCAGGTGACAATAAAAATTGAAGACCACGTGTCTGGGGTGCTGTGTCACCTCCGTTTTACACTTCCAGCTGTTCCAGGAAAACCTTTTCCTATTCCAAACACGTTTTCTAAGATGTCAGGCAAACCCATAGGAAAGCCAGTGGAAAAGCTCTGAGGATTCTGCACCTTAAGACACAAGACTCAGTACAGACACAAGACTCAAACACTTTGATACACCTGAGGGATGTTACAGAGGGATGAATGTCAGTGAGGTTTTAAAACAACTCTGCCTATTTCTGCTGTCTTTACTTCTGTTTAAACTCATTAACTGCTTTACTTTCATTCCAAAATTACCTACAGGTAATGTATTTATAGAAGGAAGAGCACATTATGAAACACCTTTTGCAGTAATTGGGTTGGGAGATTAGAAAAAGGAAGGAGAAAGTTCTTGCAAAGTCAATCCAAGAAACATTCTCCTCACCACAGAGAGAGAATTTGGCTTCAGATCATCAAAACAGCCTTCAAGAAGATGCTTTTTAAAAGTCTATGAAAATTCCTGAAGAGCACTGTCCAGGAATATTATAATTAATCCATGATATGCTGGGGTGAGAGGAAATAAACAGCCAAAGACAAAAGAAAAAGCCAAAGGTGACAATAAACCACAACAAAAGTAAACAAGAACATTCCTATGGCCATATGCAGTTACAGTGTTGATTTTTATTTCTATTTATGGCAGAAAGGAGGAAAGAAGGTGACAGGGACAAAAATCCAGTCTCCAGCTCACCACGGAAACCGTGCACATGCCACCCCAGGAAAAGCTAACTATGGAAAGGGAAGGGCAGGAAATCCTCAAACAACTCCTCTCCAACTTGCTGAAGGCTTCTCTAAATATAGCTGGCTATATAAATCCTTCCCTCAGAGTGGAGATTAAAAAAGGGGGAAGAGATGGAAATTCTCCAAAGATCACCTCTATTTGTTAGGAACTAAAAAAGGACAAGGACTTTGAAACCAAAATTGGTTAATAGGGCATTTTTCATAGTGGAGAAAAACTTTTTACAGCAGAATTGAAGGAAGTTATTTGTTAAAAATGCTCCTGCAGCCCCCAAGATAAAAAGAGATTTCTCCCAAGCACGGGGTAACTATGAAATAAAGGAAGCACGAGAGATTCCTACCACTGTAACCAAGAAAAATCAGCTCCAGTCTGACCCTTTCAAGGTTATTTATTTGAATTAATAGCTCAAAGGGGAAAAAATAAATCTAGAAAGTAATTAACAGATCTGTGGAGCTGCAAGATGAAATAAGTCAAGACAGAAAGAAGGGACATGCTCGAACACATCACTCCAAACCAAAAAGGGGCTCTGGTTCATTACTTCTTGAGTGAGGGGGCACATTCTGCATGAAGAACTCGTTTTATAAAGAGGGAACAGCTGTAAAGTTATAAATAAGTGAGACTGAGCAGAGGGAGAGGTCCAGGGAATAGGGCACATGCTTCCAGTTGGATTCCTGGATTCTTGGAGCATGTCCTGCATGCTCTGACAGTGAGCACAGCTGGAGCCCTGCACATCACCCAGGGCTCAGGGGCAGCCAGGGAATGCTGGGGCTGATACAGGGAGGGCTCAAAGTGCCACCTTTAGGGACTGGACAGGGACCACATTGCAGAGGAATTTAACCCAGATCTACTGGAATGGTGACAGTGTCCCAAGGAGAACAGTCCTGAGCAGCCAAACCATGAAGTGATGGGGAATGGAAGCTCCCACACAAACACAACAGGCTGTGACAGCTCACGAGAGGATGGGGGTGAAAGGGACAAGAACAAAGCTCAGGGCATCCTGGAATCCCTGGGGCTGGAAAAGCCCTCCCAGCCCAGCCAGGCCCAGCTGTGCCCCATGCCCACCTTGTCCCCAGCCCAGAGCACTGAGTGCCACCTCCAGCCCTTCCTGGGACACCTCCAGGGACGGGCACTCCAAACCTCCCTGGGCAGCCCCTGCCAAGGCCTGAGCTCCCTTTCCATGGGGAAATTCCTGCTGCTGTCCACCCTGAGCCTGCCCTGGCCCAGCCTGAGGCCGTTCCCTCTCCTCCTGTCCCTGTTCCCTGGCAGCAGAGCCCGACCCCCCCGGCTGCCCCCTCCTGTCAGGGACTTGTGCAGAGCCACAAGGTCCCCCCTGAGCCTCCTTTGCTCCAGCCTGAGCCCCTTTCCCAGCTCCCTCAGCCGCTCCTGGGGCTCCAGCCCCTTCCCAGCTCCCTTCCCTGCCCTGGACATGCTCCAGCCCCTTTGACTTTCAGAATAGATTTGGAAACAAAGCCTTTTGGTTGCTCAAAGAAAAAGTAGTTGGGCTTTTTTAATTGCTTTACCTGAACCTTTAATATGCACTGATTGACTCTTGATTTAGATGTTGAGTAGGGAATACAGACAGGCTGACACAGATTCATTCCTTTTGCTTTTTTTCCTCTGTACTGACCTTTTGTCTTTACCTCCTTCATTATCTGGAATGTACAAAGTGAGATAAAAATACCTTGACTTTTTTGGTCTTCTCAGAAAAGTTTCAGGGGAGATGGAATCATATTGAACTAAAATTTCCACCTGCCTTTTAGTGTTGCTGTGATGATCACTGTGTGTGTCATCAAGCCAGGGAGCCAAATAAATATTTTTTTCCTCAAGGAATATTTAAAAGACATTATAGAGTGTATATGTGTTTTGAAGACAGAGTCTTTAATATGTCTTGGAATCACAGAATTGGGTTGGGATGGACCTTAGAGCCCACCCAGTGCCACCCCTGCCATGGCAGGGACACCTCCCACTGTGCCAGGCTGCTCCAAGCCCCAATGTCCAGCCTGGCCTTGGACACTGCCAGGGATCCAGGGGCAGCCCCAGCTGCTCTGGGCACCCTGTGCCAGGGCCTGCCCACCCTCCCAGGGAACAATTCCTGCCCAATCTCCCATCCAGCCCTGCCCTCTGGCACTGGGAAGCCATTCCCTGGCTCCTGGCCCTCCAGCCCTTGTGAAAAGTCTCTCTCCATCTTTCTTGCAGCTCCTTCAGGTACTGGAATCTGAATCTGGATCCCAACCTTACACAAACACCTCAGAATTTAACTTCTGAAAACTGCTCTCCTGTAAAATACCTTGTGTCTTTATCACTGCTGTTACACATGAGATCAAAGCTGATCTCAGCTTATTGGCTCTGGATGCTTTTAAATCATAAACCATATTTTGCTTCAGTGTTCTGTATCTCATTTATGTTGTGGCTACTGCTGCTGCCAGCTCCAGTATGGAAGGCAGGGATGGGGAAGGGATGTGCTTCCTTTGGGGACATCTGGATTGGGGGAGCTTTGACCACCCTGATTTGATTTGATGGGATTTGAGTAAAGCACTGTCAGCTGTGGGGCTGGGTTATGGCACACTGCTGGATTGTTTGTGGGGAACTTTCCCTTCTTCCCATGAAAGAGAATTAGGGAACTTTTTTAGCGGGGGACCTTGTGGCTCTGCACAAGTCCCTGACAGGAGGGGGCAGCCGGGGGGGTCGGGCTCTGCTGCCAGGGAACAGGGACAGGAGGAGAGGGAACGGCCTCAGGCTGGGCCAGGGGAGTTTTCCCTTCTTAGTTTCACCTGCATTTTCCTATCGAAGGCCTTCAAATTCTGCAGGTTGGAGTTTCCCCAGGACAGATGCACGTTCCTCAAGGCTCAGGGCAGTAAAACAGGCAGCCTGGGCCATCACTGCAGTGAACATTCTATTTGCTCCCCCCAATAACAGCCAAGTGCCACCTTTCTTCAGAGGAGGGTCTTGGTGGTCCCTGCTCCCAGAGGCTGCTTCTCAGATGTTCCAGATGGCTTTTGAGAATTGGGTGTAGCCTTACAGCCAGGATAATACACAGGTGTCATTCCATGGGCTGCTCCCTCTCACAGATGGATCCAGCTGATCCAAGCCCTCCCAGAGCTATTATTACTCCCTGATGACATTTGCTGAAGGAACAGCAGTCTGATTACTGTGCAGCAAATGAAAAAGCTGTGGAGAATGATTTGGAACAAGCAGGTTTTCCTCAGGGGAACCCTAAAACCTGGAAGACAATTTTGTTTACCATTTAATCCCAGACTGGTTGGGGATGGAAGGGACATCAAAGACCACCCAGTGCCACCCCTGCCATGGCAGGGACACCTCCCAGTATCCCAGGCTGCTCCAAGCCCCAATGTCCAGCCTGGCCTTGGGCACTGCCAGGGATCCAGGGGCAGCCCCAGCTGCTCTGGGCACCCTGTGCCAGGGCCTGCCCACCCTCCCAGGGAAGTTTCTTTTCCTTATAGCCAATCTAAACCTTCCCTCCCCTCCATCAGTTTGAAGCCACTACCTCATGTCCTATCCCCACACACTGTTGTAAAAACTTCTTGAAAGTTCCAACCTTATTTCTTCCTCCTTCACTTTAAATTCCCACCTATTCCAGAGGTCTGTGAAGTGCAACCCAGGCTTGCTCCAGTTTCACTTCCTAACTTTCTGGATCTGAGTTCAACAGCTGTTTCTGTGACAGAAGAAAGAAAATCTTCCAGAACATTTCCTGTATCTACTGCTATTATATCAAAAGAAGAATAAAGAAGAACTACGGAATATTCTGAGTGGAAGGGACCCATAAGATCATGGATCCAGCTCCTGGCCCTGCATGGACACCCCAACAATCCCAGTGCCCTGGCAGCGCTGTCCAAACACTCCTGGAGCTCTGGCAGCCTCGGGGCCGTGCCCATTCCCTGGGGAATCTGGGCAGAAATCCTACTCCAATTAATTCCTACTGCAATTACAAACATTTATTTGCAGGCCTGCTCCCTGGAGCTGTGTGTCCTTCCAGCAGAAGGCTGGAATGCTGAGGGATCCCGAGTTCTGCCCAAGGAGGTGGGAATGGGGAGCAGCTGTGGACGTCAGGGAGGCTCCTGGGAAGCCAAGTGCTGAATTCCCACACAACCTGCAGCCACTCCACAATGACTCCACTGAGGGATTACAAAAACCCTGATGGTTTTTTAATGCAAATTCCAACTGCAGTGCCAAGAAGGAGCTGTTTTTCCTGAAGACTTACAGGATACATTTTAATAACTTCAAATGCATGAGCTGGTGTCATTTTTGCATTAGGAGATCCAAATATATTCAAATAAAATATCCAGAGTTGTGCTCTGTCACACAAGGGCCATTTACAGATTCCATGGGAGACAGTTTTCCAGCCAAGCATCTGAAAAAATAAATACCTACACTGTGCTTCTTCCATCCTTGGAAAAATCCATGACTTACACTTCCATTTCCAACCATTAAACACTAAATTCCTGTTCAATGAGTGGTAACACAAAAGTGGGCATTTGGAAATTCCACTACAGAGTATCTGAGTAACCACCAGCCTCATTTAGAAAACTTTTGAATGGGGCAGGTATGTTCCAAAATGTAAAGGCTTTTTCCAACACGTTTCCACTCCTGCAGGGAATATACTCAAATGATCCATAGGGAATTGATGACAATTCTGCCCTCATCTGGGTACTCAAAAGGAATAAACATTTTCATTTTCAGTATTTAGTAGCAATTATTTTTCTACTCATCTTAAAAAAAATCATTCCATTTAGAAAAACATTCCAACGCCTGTGCAATCCAGGATTTTCAACCAAACCTGCTGAGGGAAGAACAAAACCCTCTAAGGAAAATCCAGATATCTCTCTGCTTTGTTCAAAAATTGGTATTTTGGAACAAAGGAACCCGAGATGAAAAATTATGATGCTCATTTATCCCTAATCCACCTGAAAGCCCGATCAGCACTGGAATTCTTTCCTGCTCATCCCCACCCCGCACTTGGGAGCTCCAATCCACTCAGCCCAGAGTAGCCAGAGTCTCTCTGGAAAACACAGGGAATATTTATGGCTGCTGAATGCCTGGGGAAGGTGTTATGTTAGAAAGCCCACACGGAGTTTGTTCTCACTGAAAGGGGAAAACAAAGAGCAGGATAAAAGGCTGGGAATTTCTGAGGAGCACTCTCCACTCACTCCAAGGACTGGGAGCCCAAACCCTTATTCAGACATCACTCAGGGATAATCTCCTCTGGACACAATCCTTTCAAGAATGATCTGGAAAAAAAAGGTATTGAGTTTGCCTTTGAAAGAGTTCCTTCAGGGAAGGAAAATGTCCCTTAAAGACAGAGGGAGTTTTCTTCAAGTCATCTTGAGAGACATTTCTCCAAATCATCAGAGAGTGGCCAAAAATTGGAATGTCTGGAGCCGCTTAGAAAATTTCCATCAAGTAAAAGGGTTAAAAGACAAGGGAGAAATGAAAAGCAGAGGATGCAGGCTTTGGGTTTTAAGAATCAAAGGCCAGAAGTGACAGGAAGAGCTCCAAATGGTTCTCTGAGGCATTGGAAAGTGGACAAAAATTGTGGAGAAATAAGAATTCCAACGGATGGAGAGGTGCAGTGAGAGAGTCAAGCTTGGCTCTGGAGAGGAGGAGAGTGCTCATCTCTGTGGGATCTTGAATGGCTGAGAATTAACTTTTAAAAGCCCTTTCTGGTCAAAAATTTCTTCAGGTGGATCTAACTGAAAGTGAGGCACCATCCACTTTCCAAGGAAATTTAAGGTGTTTAAGCACCATTCCATTACTTTGCCCTGTTCCCAAAGCAGCCCAGGAGCTGAGCAGGACAGTTCAGAACAGCTGAACACAAAATAAAGGCAGCAGCTTTCATTTATTAATAACAAATATTCAACCTATTCCACCTGAGCTGGCTGGTTGAATCCAGAATATATTTCTGCACAAGCTGTTCCCACAGGAAAAGAAACCACTAACACCAAACCCAGCACACAACAAAACAAAAAACCCTCACCAAGCCATCAAGAAAAACCCAAACACAAACCAGCTTCCTCTGCAGCTCCCTAAAAATCTTGGATGCACCACCTTTGGCAGAGGCAGCTCTTGGCAAGGAAGTGGGAGCTGCAAAAAGTGGGATCTGTCAGGCATTCAATATTCACCTTCACATCTCTGAAAGGATAGAAGCAACTCTTTCCAAAGCAGCTCCTTTCCAAACCCCAGGAGCTGCCCCAGACATTTGGATCCAGAGCCCCATCACAAAAATTGCCCCAGGATTCACTCCAAGGAACACTGAAAGCTGCACTCCCTCACCCTCCCCACTGTTTTGTGGCACTTCTGGTTTCTTTTGGCCCTGTAACACCAGAGTAATGAACACTGCTCAGCTCACATCTGCCAGTGGGAAAACCATGGAAGTTCACACACTTCCAGGCATTTCCAGGGGCAAAGCAGAGACTGGAGAACTTGGCTGATAATTAACACTGATAACATGAAATAATAAATTCACTAGCAACCAGTAAAGAAATCCTTGGCCAGTTTACTGCCTGTGAGGACACCATTCACTGCCAGTTTCCCCTCAAATTCCTTAATTATGCCAGCAGGAAAATACAGGGAGGAAAAGCAAGTTCAGAGAAAAGCCCTTTTGGCTGGCATTAAAAGTCATATTTATTTCAAAATAAGCATTTTTAGAAAGTCAATGAGCAGCAACTTTTCGCTTGCTCTTTTAATGAGAGCTTTTTAAAATTGATGTCCCATGATTTGTATAAAATCATGGAAATCTGCCCCATTTCCTGATAGGCCACTGCAGCATTTCTTTGACTAATTCCTTCCACTGGGTTTTCCATAAGTGATTCACGGCTGTACTCAGCTTTCCTGGAAAACATTTCCCAAAGTCTGGAAGGTATGGAAAGCAGGAGATTCTCCTGGGCTGGCTTTTAACTGTGAATCCTTGTGCCTCTCCCTCTCTTTAGAGACAAACAGCAGTTTAACAACTTCATTCTATCAGCTCTGATTTAATTATTTTTTCCCCTAAATATGAGAAAAAGCAAAACTTATGTTGCAACATATCTTTCACCCCATTCCCTACATATCCTGATTTATTAGAACTCCAGCCTTAGAAGCCTAAAAACCAGGGTTTTTTTAATTTTACTTTTATTTAAAGGAAATTCAGAAGAAGCCTCCCTGAATACTTGGACCACCTATTGAATGTCATTATTTTCTTGGAAGTCACAACATTACAGAGTTTTTTTACATAGAGGGGCTGTGAAATAATTACAAGCTCCCTGAGACTCCTTGCCTGACTGGTTTCTAAAATCCCTCAGGTGCCAGTTAAACCCAACACACAGCAGTGAGACCAACTTAGACCTGATCAAAGTCCTGGTCAGCCTCTGATTCAGCTGAGTCTGGAGGGTGCTACTTAAATTAAGTCTTCAAAGTAGTTCCCAGGCCCCTCATCTCCTCCCATTTTCCTAAAGAAATTCAAGGGAATCTCACTTTGATTACCATGCAGATCAGTTATGGGGATACTAAAGCTCTCTGGGACATTTCCCACATTATTTATACCTGGGTTGCTGCCTCTGTGCAATTCCACTGGAAACAACCTCTGCTATCACTGCCCAGAGAGGCTGTGGCTGCCCCTGGATCCCTGGCAGTGCCCAAGGCCAGGCTGGACATTGGGGCTTGGAGCAGCCTGGGACAGTGGGAGGTGTCCCTGCCATGGCAGGGGTGGCACTGGGTGGGCTTTGAGGTCCCTCCCAACCCAAACCAAAAAAGGATTCTTTGAAACCTTAAAAAATCCATCCAAGTGTGTTATCGCCATCAGATTTATTATTTAACCTTCACTTGGAACATTTTACAACACTGGAAAACTGTTTTGATCTTAAAATGAATCATGGAATGGTTTGGGATGGAAGGGACATCAAAGCCCACCCAGTGCCACCCCTGCCATGGCAGGGACACCTCCCACTGTGCCAGGCTGCTCCCAGCCCCAATGTCCAGCCTGGCCTTGGGCACTGCCAGGGATCCAGGGGCAGCCCCAGCTGCTCTGGGCACCCTGTGCCAGGGCCTGCCCACCCTCCCAGGGAACAATTCCTGCCCAATCTCCCATCCAGCCCTGCCCTCTGGCACTGGGAAGCCATTCCCTGGCTCCTGGCCCTCCAGCCCTTGGGAATTGTCTCTCTCCAGGTTTCCTGCAGCTCCTTCAGGCCCTGCAAGGCCACACTGAGCTCACCCCAAAGCTTCTCCTCTCCAGGCTGAACAATCCCAGCTCTCGCAGCCTTTCCTCCCAGCAGAGCTGCTCCATCCCTCTGCTCATCCTGGTGCCTCCTCTGGCCTCTCTCCAGCAGCTCCACGTCCTCCCTGTGCTGGGACCCATGACTGCTTTCAGAATTCTTGTTTACGGGTTCTTTTAGCCCCCAACCCCTGTTTTGGAAAATCCCCCTCAATCCTTTTCCCCCAGTGAAGGCAGAAAGGTACAAAGCTCCCATGAGGGCCCTGCCCTGAGCTATTCTTGGTGTGTTTGCTGTTGGTGCCACTCTCCAAGGTATTTCTGAGGAACCTCATTAAGCTCCTGCAACAACAATGTCCCAGTCAAAGGAAAAACTCATACTGTGTGCTCAGCTTTTCAGCAAACACTGACATAAGGCCCATCCCCATGTGACCAGCTGAGGCTTATCATTTTTTCCAGATGGACTGGGTTTTGATTGAACTACTCCTCTAAAAAGCCTGGAGTGTTTAATTGCACAAGCTGGACTAGGAGGAAAGCACATGAATGTGCTCAAGTGTTCTCCATAAAAACAGCCTGGGCACGATTAACAGAGACCCTTTCAGGAGGCAGAGTTTCACAAACACTGTATTTTATATCTTTAACCACCACAAACTGGTCACTTCTTAAAGTCACTTGATCCAACAGCCTCCACCTTGATTGTTTCTAAATCCAAAGCAGAAAATTACAGCTGACATTTCCAACTTGTCCAGCAGAGCAAAAAAAGAGCTTACAACAGCATTTCCAGTTCTACCTTTGCAACCTCAACACCACTGCAAGGGCTTTACAGATTGAAATGCCAAATTAGGGAGTCTTCAAATCAGACCATTTGCAAGGCAAAGTCCTAACCAGGACAGTCAGCAAGAAAGGGAGACTCCAAATAACTGGGGAGGAAGAGAGATTAAACAATAATTTGCAATTTCATGAAACAAATACAGTCAGAGATCTCTGCTCATTAGTGAATTTGGTGTCCCACATCCAATCTATTTTAAAAAAAATAAAGATTATTCACTTTCAGGCCGACCTCATTGGGTTGACACACTGAAGTCTTTCAGCACTTCTCTGTTTATGGTGATTGTTTGGGTTTAGATTTATTGATCCAATCTTTTTCCCCAGATCCTCATGGGTGCAGCTGGATTTTGTTCTCCTGTCACTCAGCTTTCACAGGATCCTTTCCCTTGTGCTTAGAGTTTACACTTGGGCAGTTTTTAAGGATAAAATGATGGGGGAACTGCTCTCCTACTAATGATGATTAAACCATCAGCACCAAACACTGAACTGGGGGAGTTTAAACCAGATTTGGTCCAGGACAGGGTGACACAGAAGGAAGATTTAAGTAACTCTGCTTTCCAACTTGCAATCACTGAGTGATCAACAACTCAATCACATCGTTCCATCTGCTCCTCCTAGAACCAAGGATTTTTTTAATTTATTTCTTCAGGAGTTTGTTAGATTTTACCTTTTAAAGCATCCCATCCCTTCTGCTTCATTACTCACCAAGGCTCTGAAAAGGATGGATCTACTACAAATAACTCCAGTAGCTGATGAACTGTGAGAAATAAACACCTTTCAAAAATAGCCCCCACTGTCAGCATTTGTTTCCCAGCCCAAAGTGATCCCTAAATAGCACCAACCCAGGTCCCAGCTGTGTCACACCAGACTCCTCCTCATCCCCCCCAGACTGCAAAGTACAATGGGCTTGATCTCACTCTTTGTTTACTTCCTGCACTGATGAATCCATGGGAATCTACCACAGACAGTCACTAAAATAATCTTAATTTAACCAAAGTCCACTATTCCACAAGGGCTGGAGGGCCAGGAGCCAGGGAATGGCTTCCCAGTGCCAGAGGGCAGGGCTGGATGGGAGATTGGGCAGGAATTGTTCCCTGGCAGGGTGGGCAGGCCCTGGCACAGGGTGCCCAGAGCAGCTGGGGCTGCCCCTGGATCCCTGGCAGTGCCCAAGGCCAGGCTGGACATTGGGGCTGGGAGCAGCCTGGCACAGTGGGAGGTGTCCCTGCCATGGCAGGGGTGGGAATTAGACCATACATGATGTCCCTTCCAACCCCACCATCCTACGATTCCATTAAATAAAAACATTTTTCTGAACATTTCCAGAGCTAAAGAGCTCCAAAATCACCCCTGTGAACTGTGGAAGGGAAAATGGACTCCCAGCAGTGCCTAAGAATTAACCAGCTGCACATTATTTTACACTGGTTAATTCCCTTTGATTGGCAAACACTTTGCAGCTATGTCATGCTTTCCCACACACCTTCAGGACTGGATCATCTGCAGGGTCAGCGGTTTAGGATTTTTTTTTTTCTTTTCACATTTAACTGCCATTTCTGAAAAGTAAAAAAATAATAAATAAATTCTAATAGGTACAGCAGTTGTCCCTAAAGTATTTTTCTACATTTTTATGGTGTTTTTTCAGCCGTGACAGGTACAAGAACTGTCCCACTGAGTGAAGATATGACCATAATCCTGATGGAGTAGGATGAAAAATACTTCTGCAATTAACAATTTATTATCATGAAAAATGCAGCTGCTTTATGCCAAAACTACAACTTGAGGGAGAGCAAAGATAAGAATGAAAACAGCAGGTGTTTGGGGCTGTTTTAATTTCTAGCTCCTTCTAACATGACAGCAGGATTTGTTTAATTCAAATATTAAAGATATCATCCCAGGCAAGCAAAAGTTGCGTGTTCATCCTCTGACACATCCTCTGTGACTAAGGGAAAAACAAAAGGAAATAAAAAATTAAACACAAATGCAGGAGGCTTTAGAAAACCACAGGAGCTGGTCAGAAGCAGGCTGGTATTTGTGTGATCTTTAAAGAATGACATTTTCCACTGCAGTCACAGAAGGAAGACTGGAAGATAAATTTCAAAAATATTTTCTAAGAATGTTCTGGGAGGGTAGGAAAAAACCCAAAGCAATTACAAGTTACTGCACTTCAAAGAACAAATCAAGTGCACCTGGAAATTTCAAAAGCATTTAAAAAATACTAATAAAGATCATGGAATGGTTGGGTTGGAAGATCATCTAATTCCAACCCCCCTTCCACTATCCCAGGTTGCTCCAAGCCCTGTCCAACCAGGCTTCGGTAAGATGATAAAAGATAATAAAAGGAGCCACAGAAAAGTCTGGAATTTATCCCAAAAAACCTTCATTTTTGGTGAGGTTAATGTCTGATACACTGTAATTTTCTTATACATTAATTAGTGACACATCAGCAGCACACTGGCATTTAAAGCTTTTAAGGTATTTAACAACAGAGCTTTGAGGATGCATTTAATTTATTTATTTATATGGCAAGAACCCACCTGTTTTGACTGAAGGGACAAAAAAAAACAGCATTAGAAAATAAGTCCTGAAAACATTTTAAATTCCTGAATATTCCAGACAGTGGGTTTTGGGTTAGGAACTCACACTTGCTGAAAGCCAACACAGTTCTGCATCTCCTTCCTACTTCTGCTATAGAAATGCTTGGATTTGCCTTTTTTCCACCAGGGGAGATGAAAACATCATTGCAGTGTAGCAGATAAGAAGAGAATTCGACTTTGGCAGCTTAGGAAGAAAGAAACATGAACAATCCCTCCTTAAACCACCTCCTGGGAAGAATTCCTGCACTTCAGCTGCTCTGGGCGAGGTAAAGAGCTTTTATGTTGGGATAGAGCCCAGAAAAAACTTGTAAAATGCGTTTAAAGTTGCTCTATACCTGACACAGATTGTGAACCTTTCCCAAGGGGAACATACCCCACTGCAGATGGGAAGCTTTGCTCCTGCCGTAGGGGTGGGCTCCCTTTAGGGGGGTCACAGTGCTGTGATGAGGTGTGAACACGGACCCAGAGGGATTTAGAGAGGCCCCACTGATCTCACCTGCTCTGAGCCAATTTTCTCTGGGTTACACAACCCCAGCAGGAGCTGTTCATACTTTCCACCGCCTGCCCCAGCAGCTGTTTCATCCTGGAGCCTCAGGAAAATTCAAGCCCTTAATCAGAGTTTCCATGAGCCAGGCAATCCTGGCTCTCAGCTGGATGGGATCTGGCCCAAGGGCCAATGCATCCTGCAAAGCACTGGCCACACACCCCAGAAACTGGGCAAACACCTCAGGAATTCCCACTGATTCGCTCTCCTCAAGTTCTGGTTGCCACAAGAAACTCTCTCTTACTATTGAACATCACAACCTGCAAGAAATGGACATTTTAGTTCTTATTTCATCTTTTTTTCCCCATAGTAATGGATATATTCCTACTGCAGCTCTCAGCAGAGCCAGCTCTGAATAATTATCAAAAATTCTATCCTAAAATAATCAGAGATGGGAGTCGTTCTTAAGGTATTTAATAATATTATCTCACTCGTTGGGTTATCAGAAAGGGAGAGGATATTTTAACTACAAACCCACAGAAGTGTTTTGTTTAACTGTATGAATTATGAACGGCTAAAAAAATGGAAATAGGGAAAAAAATCAATTTATGATAACAATACAGCTTGCCTCTTCTGGCAGTTCAGCAGCTCAGCTTCCTATCTGCAGAGAAAGGAAACAGCATCTCCAGAACAGAAAGGAACAACTCTCCTCGCCTTTCAGCCAGGTCTTACTTGGAAAACAGCCTGAATTTTAAGAGGCCTCCATACAAACAGACACTTGTTTTGAAAGCAGGCCCAAACCTTCAGGGAAGTTTCCAGACAGACTTTCAGTCAATGCAAGAAAATCAAGTGATTTTGGTTTACTTGGCTGTATCTAAAACGCAAAAACTTTCTTTTCTTTTTTTTTTTTTTAATGATAGCAGGATTATTTTTTTCCAAGCTGTGTGATACAGACATTATCAATAAACCCATTTATCAAAGAGCCCTGAACTCCCACACCTAAACCACTGCTGTACCAGAGATGCTCTCTCACAGCTCAGGGGGTTGCATTTTCCTGCTGCCTTTTGTATTTCAGCAACAAAAAGGAACTAAAATCCAACTCCTGAGGTTTGGACTTTCAGCTCAATAACCAAGAGTGTGTTTGCCAGCACGAAAACAACCCCAAAGAAAACCTCAAAAAGCAAAACCAAATCCAGCTCTTCACTTGTGACCCATGTGAAGATCTGCACAGGGCAGAGGGAAGTTCATCCCTGAGGTTCCGTTTTAATAAAAGAAATTCACTGAGTATTGACAGCTCTGCTTTTATGAGTGGGGCCAGTAATAAATAATGACTCCCATCATTCATGAAATTAATTCTGGCTACCTCTGGCAGTAAAAAATGCTGGGAGGAAGAGACAAAAGGTGTAAAGCAGGTACTTATGGGTTACTCTTCTCCCGTCTAAAGCTGACAGAACCCCACAAACTTTATTTAGGATATTGTCATATCCTAAATCCCTGTCCTTGGCAAATACAACTCATCAACCAGTCCCACCCCGTTTATAATATTAGGATTCCCAAACGTTCTAGGACAATGACTTCCATAGTTTAATTATGCATTACACCCACAAAAATTTTTAAAATCCTAATTTAGGCCTCAGTCCCAACTTCAGGGTCACTGAACACAGCCTGTATTTCAGCTTCAATCATTCCCAGCATATTCCCATATTCTAGGAGGAAAAAAAAGAGCAGCTGGTCAGACTTAGAACAACAGATAAAAACCCCAAAGCAGCCTCAATGAAAACTACCCAAAATGCCCACTGAGGGAGGTGTTAAAATACCATTAATAAACCCCAAAATTAAACCAAATCCACACACCCAGGTCAGGTATCCCTGCCCAGGCAGGGTTCAAGCTGGATCATCCTTGGGGTCCCGTCCAACCCAAACCATCCTGGGATTTTACATTTTTTCACATGTAAGGACAAACCCCAGACTTGACTGGAACTTCTGGTTAATATACATATATTAATTTGCATCATTGGTTTTTAATTATTTTCCTCATTTTCAGTTCTCCTGACCTTCAGTTATGACACCAAGTAGCATTATTAATTTATAACCAGTATTACCTATAAGTTTATAAACACTGCTTATTGAAACTTGCCCAACTGAATAAACAACTTCAGCAATAAACCATCACAAAATTAAACTTTCGCTGCTAGAAATACTTTCTTTTTATAATTCTAAGCCTATTCTGAGTGGGACAGTGCAGTCACTGCTGATATTAATAATTTATTAATGCTGATGGTATTGAGGGATGTTTGGGATGAGTTTCAAGCCAGTCTCACCTCTAGAACTCTGCACTTGTTTTCATGTTTAATTTATGAACATTATGGGGCAGTATGGGAACAAAGCTCAATTTGCTCCTACAAAAGCCAGAAACAAAGGAAATAAGGAAAAGCTCTCCACAGCACTGTGATGTAGATTTGGTGTGCCCAGGGATTTCACCAGACAATGTTTTCCTAAATTTCCACTCCAGGAAGATTAAACTCTTAATCCTGGGGTAGGCTCAGACCTCGTGTGGGATCTTTTTTCCAGATTTTGAGCTAATGATTGGAGCACTGGATCCTATGGAAGTAATTTTTGTTAATATCTCCAACATTGAGACTATTTATGACACCTTTACAACGTTGCTTTTCAGGTTTAGATATTTTTAAGGCACCCAACAATCAGCCTGTGCAGCAAGAGTTATTTTAATATTTAAATAAATATATTAGTATTATATATTTCAGTTTTATTTCTACCTATAAAAGTATTTGTATTGTTTGCTTGAATCATTGACTGATCATCCCACTTTAAGGACTTAAATGAGTGGATTTTTGAGACAGAAATAATTATGTTGCTATTTTCACCAGATCTAGAGACCTACAGAAGGTCCAAGTGTGATACAAACCTGAAGCTGCTCAAAATTCCTCCACTTAACTACATACTGCCAGAGGTTCTATAGCAAAACTTTTCATAATGGAAGATTTCCAATTTTTTTAAATGGTTTTACTATTCAAAGTAAATCCAGATTACTGAGATGTGATTTTGAACCACAATCTTAACCCTGGGCTTTTTTTGGAAAGCAAAGCATTGAAAACTAGGAACACTGTCACAAAAAAAAAGAGATTTTTTGGCAGAGAAAGAATGAAAACTTTCAAAATATATGCAGATGCCAATAATTAAGTTTTACATTCCCATTGGGGAATATTTTGCCAAAACCAGAGTTGTGGTCACAAAAATCTATAAACATGTAAAAACACTCATCTTTTTGGAAATCTACTTCTAAAATGTTTTCTTTTTAATGTGATCTAAGAGGCTTAACAAACTTGAAGTAAAAGGATTATGAGGCATGTGGCTGAGGCAGGAAGAGATTACCAGAAAATCGAGTACTATTTGTAAAGAAAGTTTTGTAAATACTCCTGTGAAATCTGCTAAACTTCCTGTAAAGCACAAGTAATTCCTTAAGTACCTAAAAACCCCAAAATCCACCTCATGATTATTTCAGTGGTCTGCAGGGCAATTAAAAATGTCTAAAAGCAAGGCTCATTTAACAGCTTTATTTTCAGATGAGTTCACAAAAGGCTTTTCTGCAGTGAAACCACACAAAGCTGAAGGAAAAGAAGAATTTGGCAGCTGGACAAGTATTCCCAGGATTCAGCTCACCTGCAGCTCTGCTTTTCCTGGGTTATACAACTGCAGGAATTTCTCACCTTGTTAGGCTTTATCTTCAAGCATAAATATAATATATATATTTTGTTTTTAAATAAACAATTGCAGAGACTGTTTCCCAGCCAGTTCTGGGGGTTCTGTGAGGACACAGACTGGCTCAACTCCAACTTTTAGTGCACTTCCAGCAAGCTGAATTTCTTTAATAATTCAGTTTTCCAGCAAAGATTTCCCAGACAAAAACTGTTACCATGATAGAACAACCTGCTTTCAGTTTATCTATGAATTTAAGCTTTTGTTAATTATGCAAAACTTTCTGCTACGTTCATTAACTTGCAGCAACTTGTAAAAATTAGCAGATTAAGGTAATTGTCATAGAATCAGTAAGGGTGGAAGTGATGTTCCCAGCAGCACCATCATCACCCTAAAATGTCCTCAAGTGCCACATCCAGACACCTCTGGAACACTTCCAGAGATGGAGACTCTTTGACTCACCCCAAAATCTTCGAAATATTTTAAAGGAATTCAAGGAACTCCACACATTCTAAGGAAAACTGTCTCCATCAAAAATCTCTCTTAGCCCTAAAACCCAATTATTTTCCCAGCAATGAAATTCTTTGTAGAAACTCTTTGTGCTCCTCTTTGCCACTTCCCAAATGAGAGGTGCCCACAATGAAGGGGAAATGGAAACTGGCAGAGCACACTTGGGTAACCCACTTAGCAAGAGGCATAAATGAAGTTATGCCATGAAGTTCTTTAGCCCTCCTGTGGCTGTGCCCAGAACTCTGAAAGTCAGCAGGGAAGCGTGCCACATCCCTTCGGGATAACAGGAGCCACGGAAGTGTTTTACCCGCTGCACTTGGAATTTGACAGCACAAATTCCATAAAAAAAGCCCCAAAGTGTCCTCTACTGACATAAAAAGGCTCTTAAAAATGGGAGTATCACATGAGGAGGATGGAAAGGTACAGAAAAACCTAATTGCTGCCTCTGGAAATCCGCTACTGACGTCTTTTTTGAAATAAATGAGTACACAGGAGCACAGTTTTAAAAATGAAACTCATCTGTGCGTTGGATGAAGAAAGAATTACAATTCCTCAAGCACACAATCAACATTAAAACTACCAAAAAAGCTGCAGGTCCCAGGTAAAAGTTCAGAAAACCAAAACTGAATTTTCCAAGGTAATTTGACAACTTGAAGATCAGGAAAAAAGGTTTTCATTTGAGATAATTTTTTGTACTTCAATTAAAAAAAAAAAAGCAGAATTTAAAGGTATTCCTGAATTGTGCTTTAACAAAAAACTTGAGAGCAAGTATTTAGGTGTTCTCTGGAAGATTTTGGGACTGATATCAAAAAATATTCCAGAGGTATTTTTATTTCTTATGAGGATTAAAGCAGAGAACAAACTGTCATTTAGCAGAACTACTACCCTGATAGGAGGGTCTGTTTTTAAGAGACTGATCATAAACCATTTAAAACTTCAGATTTCTCAACTGAGATTATCAACACCTCAATAAGAAAATATTAAAAAATTTAAAAGGAGGAAGAACAGGAATTTTCAAGCAGTGTTTCCAGTACAAATCATTATTTGAGAAGGGCAAAATAGAAATAGTTGTCAGTAGCTGTCCTGTCTCACCTTTGATTGGATCAACCCTCCTCAAGTAGGGTAATCCAGGATTATTAAGGGGCCCACTGAAGGGGAAAAAAAAAATTAACTCCGAAGAAAAGGTATTTCAGGAGTGTTACATATGCTGGAAAAAGCAGGAAGTTCACAGAACAGAACAAACCCACTGATCACACCAAAATTCACAGAGTATTTACAAACACTACCTGTGAGGTTGTGTTTTACAACCCCTTTACTCACCCCTTCATCAGCACCAAGTTCCACACAAGTGTTTGCTGCACAGGCTTGACTTTTCTGTGCACCTTCTACACCAAACTAAGTGAATTTTCTTAAAATTCACCCCCTAACCAAGTGCAGCCTTTTAAAGTTATCTTGGAATCTTTCTCAGGTGGTCCAGACAGTGACATTTTAGTGTGACCACCATCACCTGACACATTTGAGTGACAAACATCTGCATTTCCTTGGGCACCAGAACCACCAAATGCTGAGGAAAACTGGATACACCACGGGAGAATGCATTATTTTCCTCATTTTTAAGACAACCTTGTTTTTCTTACACCATCCTAAAGCTGAGGGCACCTTTCACATTTCCAAAATCTGGGATACAGCCTTAGGGCCTCGTCCCACTTTCTCTCTCTGCAACTTCCTGACATTTGGCCAACAGAATAAATTAAAAACGCAGCCAGTCCATGTGTGTTCCTATAAAAGTCACTTATTTCCAGCTTTAAAGAGTTATTAGCTCTTCCCAGCTCCCTGCCTGTATTAACTGAAGCTAAATTATGTATTTCAGTAGCTGAAATTCAGTGACCAGACACCGAAACTGATTTTTCATCTATTAAAAAAATTTGTGTGCACCTACCACATTTATAAATCACCGAGTTCCAAGCACCTCCACCTTTCTTTTTTTTTGTGTTATTTATAAAACTTTGAGACTTTTCTTCCCTCCTGGAGACAGGTATTTATTCAAGTTCAAGACAATTCTCCCCCATTCTTTACCTTAAAAATGTAATTTATGCAGTATCTGTACATGTTGTCATCCACGGTGAAGATAACACTGTTTATGCTGAGATTATGAAACTCAAATTAATTTATTATTTTAAGCAATCAGCCTAAATTCCTTCCTGCTGCAGCTCTCAGCAAGAATACAAAAAAAAAAAGTAGATAATACAATTTTTGTTGTACTGTTAAGGAAATATTAAACTTTGTCCTGATTTAAGTAAGTGGAGATAGAGATTCATTGGAATATTGAGGAAAAAGACTGAAAAATGGTTCAAGTGTTCAGAGCCCTATCCCTGGAAGAGTCCAAGGCCAGGCTGGATGGGAATTGGAGCACCCTGGGATAGTGGAAGGTGTCCCTGCCCATGGCACTGTGACTGCCAGGAGGGCTGAGCTGTGACACTGCAACAACTCCAAGCTGTTTTTCACAACGAGACAGCCAATTTATTTTAACAGGATTAGAAATCACTACCATTATTGCCTAATTTTTCAAGTCCATTCCGTTCAATTCGAATCTGTTCAAAAGCTAAGCATCTCCTTCAGTATGGAAGGGTTTGATAGCAAAACCAACAATAAAAACAAGAAAAAAAGACCAAAACCACAACATCGGGTGCACCAAACAGAACCTTAACCACAATGCTCAGCGCTGGTCCAGCGATATTTTATTTCACTTCTGCTTTATGTAGAGCTTCACCCTGAACTACAGGTTCAGGAATTAAAGGAACCAAAGCAAAATAGCTGTTGGCGTTGAAAGTCGCAAAATCACGGCATCACCGAGGTTGGAAAAGAGCTCCAAAGCCACGGAGTCCAAGCCGTGCCCCATGCCCACCTTGTCCCCAGCCCAGAGCACTGAGTGCCACCTCCAGCCCTTCCTGGGACACCTCCAGGGATGGGCACTCCAAACCTCCCTGGGCAGCCCCTGCCAAGGCCTGAGCTCCCTTTCCATGGGGAAATTCCTGCTGCAGTCCACCCTGAGCCTCCCCTGGCCCAGCCTGAGGCCGTTCCCTCTCCTCCTGTCCCTGTTCCCTGGCAGCAGAGCCCGACCCCCCTGGCTCCACCCCCCGGCCCGGGAGTTGCGGAGCGGGATCAGCTCATCCCGGACTCGGGACGGGACTCCCGGCACCGGGTCCCGGCAGGACCGAGGGGGCGGGCGGGGACGCGCAGCCACAGCCTCGCCCCCTCATTCCCCCGACGGCGGAGACGGCCACAGAGAACCGCGACAGCCCCGGCCCCGTACACCGCGCTCCCCTCACAGCTCCCGGCCCGGCTCACCCGGTACGGGCCGTCCTGGAAGACGCGTGGGTCCAGGTTGCAGGCGATGGTGGCGGTGGGCAGGTCCCGCAGCGCCTCCATCTCGCCGTCAACGAAGCTCCACTCCGCGTCCGTCTCCTCCTCCTCCTCCCCTTCCTCCTCGCCTTCCCCGGGCGGCAGCGGCTGCCGGAGCGGCGGCTCCTCCATGGCCAGGAGCTAGCGGAGGCGGCCGCGGCGACGTCGTGGAGGCGACTTCTCTCACCCCCCGCCCGCCATCTTGTTTCCTGTGCCCCCGCCCAGCATCAGCCAATCGGAAGCCGCCGCTGCGCCCCCCGCGCTTTTTGAGCCAATAGGAAGCCGCCATCGCCGCGGCAACAGGTGGCGAGCGAGGCCGCGTCCGCCATGTTGGGTGAGGGCAGCGCCGTGAGGGAGCGGCGCGGATGCAACCTACGGAATAAACTATATGTGTAAAATATACTGTACGTGTTATCTGTGCTGTGCATGTAGTACAAATTGCATGTGTATTATACGTGTGCACTGTATATCATATAACATACGAAAGTTTACCGTCTATAATATGCCGTATATAATACATATACCCTGTAGTGTCTGTACTGTATATATAGTATATTTATACAGTATATGTAACATACTCTGTATAAAAATGTTCAGTGTTTAATATGCTGTGTGCCTATGTGGTATATATCTAATATACAGTGTATAGTATATAAAAAGGTGCTTTCTATAACGATGTACATATATGTGGCAATATATACAATATATGGTGTATATATAATACATGTAAAATATGCTATGTATAATGTTATATTGTATGTGTGTATATATATAATCTACTGTATATATAATACTATATTATTGCCAGAGAGAAAAAGACATGTACTCCATGCCCCATCCCTGGAAGTGTTCAAGGCCAGCTTGGATGGAGCTCAGAGAAACCTGGTCTATAATATAAATATCAAATACTTATATAAAAATACCGGATGAATATAAAAATTCCTTACTCAAAGACTAACAAGTCAGCTGAAAATTGCCACTGTGTGTGTTGTAATTCTCTTACCTGCCCTAAGGGCAACTTGTCCTACCCTTGGTATTCTGCAAATGTGCTTGGCTGGTTAGTCTGACCTAAGTGACCTAGACAAACATTTTTATTATATATTTATTATGTTTTTATATCTAATGCTATACATGCACATGTCTATATTAAAAAAATAAAATATTATGTGTATATTTGTATATTTCTTATTACATCTATGTAGCACCACCTTCCAGGGGGGAGGCCCAAGAATGAGCTTCAAAGGTCACAGGGGTTTTTTATGGAGTTATTGTGACATTCGCACATCTCCAAACATCCTGGACCAAATTTCTTCAGACTCTCTAATCAGTTTTGAACCATTTAAGTCTTTTTCAGAGGGATAAGATAAACACGGGGTACTTCTGTGATCACTTGTGCTAAGTGACAGAAATCTTTATGTTCTCAAATGCAGGCAAATGGTCTCTTAAAAGAAAAGTAACTTCAGTGAACAAGCCCAAACTGTTTAATGCTAAATCCAGCCAAACTAAGGCCATTTTTAACCACATTCTTTGACGTCAGAGCTGCTTCCTCACAGCAGTGGTGACACTTTCCTCTCTGAGGAGCATCTCTCTGGATTCTCTGCATCAGGAGCTCCAACCCCCTGTATAAATTCCACCTGAGGAATCCAAATGGAAATCTCCTGTTACAAATAATTAAAAAAATCAAGAAGCAAAACCTGCCAGCAATAAATTCCTGTCACTGCAGCCTGGCATCTCCCTGGTAGGAAAACCACCGTGAAATATTCATTACCTGCTGCTGCTCTAATGGCACAAGCTGCTTATTGCAATTCAGGTGTCAGATTTGAAGGTGAAAAGACGTCATTATTTCTATTTTGCTATTAATTGAGGCTAAAGGTCAACTGAGATCATGCTCACCAAGCCCTGCAGGACTCCAGAGCCAAAGGACCTCCCTGCCCTAAGAGCTTAAAAGTGTAAGCCTTAATTCAGTCACAGACGTCAGAAAAAAAAATAAATAAACCTGAATCTCCCTAATCTTAGGGTTTAATTGTTCATCCTTTCTTGTTGCATAGGAAGGGAACGCGCCGGACGCTTTTGACTGGAAGAGGTGGCGAGACAGGAAAAAAAAAATGGATCTTCCCCGCAATGTTTGGGGCCAATCGTTCAATGTAAGTGACAGTGATTAACGCTAATGATTTACCCGCAGGAAAAGCTGGATCGCTAAGTGCTCCCTGGAACAGAGCCGGGGAAGCGTTCCCAACACGGACACCACCATCTAGCGGCACAATGAAACCTCCAGGGATCCCCAAAGGGCTGCTTTGATTGCAGGGATCCGCCTCAAAAAAAATCCCCATTTCTCAAGGGAAAAGTAGCTGGCCAGGAAGGGGGGAAAAAAAAAAAAGGTAAAATAAAATATAAAATAAAATAAAATAAAATAAAATAAAATAAAATAAAATAAAATAAAATAAAAATTGGCTGTAACTAAATGGAAAATGTTTGGAGAAAGAATAAGCATCACAGAATCCCAGAATTGTCGAAGTGGGAAGAGGCCTTTAAGATCAGCCCAGCAGCACCAGCAGCACCCCAAAGCCTGTCCCCAAGGGCCACATCCAGACTCCTCCTGACTACTCCCAGAGACAGCGACTCCAGCACTCCCTGGGCAGCTCATTCCATAATTTTTTTTTTCTAAAATCCAGTCTGAACCTTTAGGTTGTGCTGCTACAGACATTTTGCTTTGAGAGCCAGAGTCATGAGATGTTTTCAGCCAATACAGCTGGAAATAGTGAATGTAAATGGTGAATTCCTTGAATGCTGTTGATAAAAACGCCAACAAATGTTAAAAAGTGATGTATTAAAAAAAAAAGCCAACAAAAAAATGAAACCTGTGGTGTTTTAAGATGAGCATTTTTCTTGGGGAGAAGTTTGGAGCAGGTGTGAAACCACCTTTAGCAGCTCTAAGAGAAAAAAAAGAAACAGTCCTGAGATGTTTGCAGGGCTGGATCTGCTTAGCTGAGCAAAAAGAATAGTGAGGAGAGGCTCCAGCATAAAACATGGAACACTGGGAGAGTTTTTGTTACAGAACATGAACAAATGGCCCCAGTGAGACCCAGGCAGATTTAAGCGAGAAATACAACATAACTTTAACAACATTTTAACTGTTAAATGGGGCTGGGGATTTCCCTTACGTCTGTTTTCCTTTGGAGGGCAGGTGCTTTGCTCAAAGTAAGGTTAAATTAAAATAGTGAGATTTTGGGTACTTTATAAACTCACTTTAAATGTCTGGCTAGTGTTAGAGAGGCTCAGACTTCTGTCTGTGGGAGACTCTTTTAAGGGGAACATCTGAGAGAAATGAGCACAGAGGGGCTGCTTGGCACATAAAAAGCACCTCAAAGAGGTAAATGGGAGACTTTACTGAATAGGATTTTTTGTGAACTATCCCAGAAAAGGAGGCTCTCAGGAGGGATGCAGCAAACAGGAGGCAAAGCCCTTTGGGCAACCTGGGAAGGAGCCACTGACTGGAAGGGTCAAACTGCATTTGGGAAAAGCAGGAGTTGTCCCAGGGCAGGGAAGAATCACAGAATCTTGGAATGATTTGGGTTGGAGGGACCTTAAAATTCATCTCATCCCACCCCTGCCATGGCAGGGACACCTCCCACTGTCCCAGGCTGCTCCAAGCCCCAGTGTCCAGCCTGGCCTTGGACACTGCCAGGGATCCAGGGGCAGCCCCAGCTGCTCTGGGCACCCTGTGCCAGGGCCTGCCCACCCTCCCAGGGAACAATTCCTGCCCAATCTCCCATCCAGCCCTGCCCTCTGGCACTGGGAAGCCATTCCCTGGCTCCTGGCCCTCCATGCCTTGGGAATTGTCTCTCTCCAGCTTTCCTGCAGCTCCTTCAGGCCCTGCAAGGCCACACTGAGCTCAGCCCAAAGCTTCTCCTCTCCAGGCTGAACAATCCCAGCTCTCGCAGCCTTTCCTCCCAGCAGAGCTGCTCCATCCCTCTGCTCATCCTGGTGCCTCCTCTGGCCTCTCTCCAGCAGCTCCACGTCCTCCCTGTGCTGGGCCCAGGGCTGGGGCAGCTCTGCAGGTGGGCTCTCACCTGGGCACAGGGGCACAGGGGCACCATCCCAATCCATTTCCTGCTGCCCACAGTTCTGGTGATGCAGGACACAACTGCAGATCAGAACCCCCAGGTCCTTCCCCACAGGGCTGCTCCCAGTCTGTGCTCGTGTCCGGGATTGCCCCGACCCAGGAGCAGCCCCTGGCACCGGCACTTGTGGAACTCTGTGAGGTCCTGTGGGCCACTTCTAATGAAGCATGGAAATAAAATGCCATTAAACAAAACCAGCACAGTGGAGTTCAGTTTTCCCTACGCTGGTGCTGGTAGGAGGCTGGAAAAGCGCTGAAGCTGAGGCTGCTAGGGAGGGTTGGAAGAGGCAGAACGCAGGAAGCTCCTGTCCCTGATGCAGATCAGTGGCTTTGTTCGGTGTTATCAGTACAATCTCTTCTCTTTCACCGGCATCTCCCTCCTCCCGTGGCTCTCTCTGCTCCTTCCCATTCCCGGGGAGCTGAGAAGCAGCTCTGGAATGCCTTTCCCTCTGTTCCCATTGTGCCGGGACACGCTGCACTCCCGAGGTCGCTGCCACTCTTGGATGCCACCCCAGATCTCCGGGATCTGTTTTCATTCCAGGTTACCCCGTTCCTCTTCCCGATTTTCCAACTATGCCCCGGTAAGTCGACTCCTAAATGAGGCAGGAAAGAGAAATAACAGGAGAGGTAAAAGCCATTGGTTTCAGAGCAATCAGTAACAGCCCTGGTTACTGATTTACAGCACGGCTCGGTCACGAGTGCTGCGGAACAAACGGGTTTGTCAGGCAGAGCTGCTGAAAGGAAATAATAAAATAAATGCAACAAAATTTCAATAAAATCTCTGTCAAAGCTGTTAGGAGAAAGAGGAAGGTTGGGGTTCTAATTCTGAGAAAAGGAAAAAGGAAAAGGGAAAGGAAAAGGGAAACATGGGAAAGAAAAATATTAAAAAGAATGAGAAAGAGGAAAAATAAAAAGAAAGGAAAAGGAAAGAAACAAAAAGAGAAAGAAATAGAAAGAGGAGAAAGAAAAGAAAAGAAAAGAAAAGAAAAGAAAAGAAAAGAAAAGAAAAGAAAAGAACGAAAAAGGGAAAAAGAAAACGAAACAGAGAAGGAAAGAAAAGAAAAGAAAAGAAAAGAAAAGAAAAGAAAAGAAAAGAAAAGAAAAGAAAAGAAAAGAAAAGAAAAGAAAAGAAAAGAAAAGAAAAGAAAAGAAAAGAACGAAAAAGGGAAAAAGAAAACGAAACAGAGAAGGAAAAATGAGAAGATTGTGGCATAACCTGCCTGCAAATAAAATAAAATGGACATTAGTAAAAAAGACAAATTATCATTGTAACTCTTAATTGTTCATGTAACTTACTTCTATATCAGCAACTCAAATCATTTTGTTACTGCTTTGAAATATTCTAGGTTTTATTCCCAAAACCCATAATTATCATAAATTCACCAAGGTGGGAAGAGCCCTTCAGGATGATCCAGCCCCACTGTCACCCCAGCACCACCAGCATCACCCCTGAACCACATCCCGAAGTAGTTATTTTAAAAGCCATATTAAATTTAAAAGTTCTCTGAGTTTTCCAAAGAATTGGAATAAAAGCCAAGATCAAGTGGGAATGGTGCAGAATGGGGGAGGAGGGGGGGAATTAAAAGCTATGAAAGGTGAAATGAAATGTAAGACTACTAAAAAAAATCAAATGAGCTGTGATTAGGGATTATATTCCAAGAAATTATTTCAAGAAGCAACAGGCACAGTAAACCAGGAAACATTTAAAGTAATTGACAGTTTGATGTAGGAGGAGTTAAAAAGAGTTCAAAACAATCTGGATACTTTATTTAAAGTGAAGCAAATCTCTTAGAGCTTCAAAAAGTTTTGAGTTATTTCCAGGCTCCCCAGTAAAATGCTCTGATGGATCTAATTAAGGCTTGCTATACCATTTCGTAGAGCAATGTGAGAAAAGCAGCGTTTATAGCCCAGAAAACATCGAGCACGGAGTTTATTTGTTTAATGCTGAGTGTGAAGATGCCCTGGGCGCTCGGCAGAACGACTCGGGGCGTGGGTTTCGGTTTTAAGGACTGCCTTTTCTTTGCCTCGAGCAGGTGAAATCCAGCTGAAGTCGGAGCAGTTTTCCACTCACCTCCCAAATTCCGTGCCGCGGGATGTGCCAGGAGCAGAGGGAGAGGGAGGAGATGGCAATAATGAAATCACAGTTCCTTAATGAGCCCCGCAGCCCTGCAAAGGCTCTTAGCTTTAAACACTGCAGTAATCCGCCAGAGCAAGATGGGTCTTTAAACGAGGGGGGGGTCCCTTTGCTAAGGCGCGGGGAGGGCTCAGGAATGCTTGGAAAAGCCTCTGGAAGCGATGGAGAGGAGGGAATTCCGTGCAGGGAGCTCGACAGGGATTTCCCAAGCAGAATCAAAAGCCTGGAGTTGTCCAAAATGAGCCAATACGAGGTTCCAGGGCAGTCACCAGAGATCCCAGGACTTTGCTGCTTCCGAATTCGATATGATACTTGACAATAAAAAACTGCATATCACATCTGTTTGTTACCTTGCCTGCTCCGTTATTCTATTGCTTCATTAGAATAGTGCTGCTTGACCAAAATAAAAGGAAAATCAAAGATTCTTTCGGGCAATGAGCAGGTTTAAAGGACTTTTAAAATAGCGAAAAATACAGAATTTTGGGGGGGGGTTTTTTGCAAGCTTTGTTGCTGTTTTTCTCGTGTTTTTTTAACACACTCTGGAACGATTCGTTCAGAATTTAAGTCCGGGCGGCTTCGGTCCCTGTGGGATGCTGGGAATTCGGGAACTGCATAAAAGCAGAGGGAACAGAGGGACCGGTAGGATTCGGCATGAAGGTGCATCTCCTTCTTCTCTCTGCTTGTTCAGCCTCATTTGAGGTGTTTCTTGGATTTCTGTGCTTCCCAGCCGAGCACCCAGAATTCCCCCTCTGCCCTGCACATTCCTGCCTTCTTCCCAAGATTCCGAAGCAGCTGGGAAGGGCCGGGATTGCCCCTAATCAGCTTAGCTCAGGGCGCTGAGCACAGATGGCATCACCCCAACCCGCCGCGATTTCCACCAGGGCATCCCTCCCTTTTCTTTGGAGGACCGAACACCTCCCAGCCACGAAGTGATGGAATTTCACACCAGCTTCCCGACGGAAAATTAAGGCACTCAGGACAAACATAGCAAACATAGATGTATTCTGAAAGCAGTAAAAAATTCAAGTCCTCCAATATAATTTTTTTACTTGCAATTTCGTCTTTCCCACAGCTGAAATAGCATTTTAAACAGAATATAGAACTGGCTCACATACAAATAGTTATGGGGTTCTGGGTGTCTCTTTTCCATCTCAAAAGGTATTAATATTCAATATTAATAAATAAGTATTCATAATACTATATTCATATTCTTATATAGATAACGTTTTATACCACAAGTAATTCGTGCAAGTTTTCTACCACAAGTAATTCTTGTCTCCAGACAGGCAGTTTGTACCTGTCTGTGTTTACCCTGACAAATCCCTCCCTCCATCCCATGCTGGGGAACCTAATTAAATGCCACCCCGTTTCTGGAGCCTCAGCTTCCCTCTAATTCCCAGTGCAAAAAATCAGGAGAAAAAGGAATTTTTTCCTTACCTCTGGCTGCAGAAAACTACAACTTTGATCTGCAGTCAGGAAGGAAAAGAAGTTACAATAATCCAAGCGAGCCCAGCCTAATTAATAACCCCCAGGGATAAAAGTTGTTCCCTGCAGACTGTAAGGGGATCTTCGGTGGTGGCTCATGTCTGACATCTGTGAACATTAATTACCTGCACTCATCTATTAAAGAAAGAAGGTGTGCACTAATCCTTCCCCAGGCCCAACTCAGAAAATCATATTTATTAGCCAAGGGCTATTTTAGAAACAGATGGAGTGTAAAGAGCTTGAGGGTGGTGAACAGGGGGAGCGTGAAGAGGGAGAGATTAATTGTTAAGTAATTGAGTGTCGAGTGCAGAGAGCACAGAACTGCAGACATCCAGAGCTCCGGGATCCCACTGGGGCAGGTCTGGGTTTATCCTTGCTGCATTCCCAAACCTGCCTGTGGGAAACCAAAGAGTGCCCTCTGGATTCCTGCTTTCCTCTCTTGCTGGCACCGGGACCTGCTGGAGCAGCAACACCGTCCCAGTGCCCTCATGTCTTGGGGTGACCTTATGATGTGTATCCCATATCGCTGCCTATGCCCAGAAATTAATTCTTGTGCCTTTCTATGCCTCTAAACTGAGCCTGACAGGGGGAAGGAAAACAAAACCTGAGCAAAAAACTTTCTCAAAGCAGTTTTTGCTTGTTCAAGGACACAAAAAGATAGCAGGGTTTTTTTCCCAGCTGCGGCAGGGGAGCGAGGAAGCACCCGGCTGGCTGCTTTCCAGTCAGCTTTTGGCCAGTTTTTTCCAATTTCTTGTTCTCCGGAGAGAGACTGAGAGTTGAACTTTTCCTTCTCTGGAATTTCAGATTTTCTCCCATTTTCTACTGGACTGCCTGATTGCTGTAACATCAGAGCACATCGGGAGGACTTTCCACTGGGCACAGAGGGCCTGGCCCCGGCCCAAGCCCAGCTCCGAGGAGACCAAAGGGAGGACTCGAACACTTTCCCAGCTTTTTCCTCTACAGCGAAAGATTTTACCATCTAACATTATTTTCCTTCCCGTGTGTTTGTTAAATAAATAGTTTTATCTTCTTCACTTTCCTTCGAGGAAAATTTATTTTTTTTTCCTGAACCTGGTGGGGGGAGGGGTGGTTGTGCCTTCTCTCAGAGGATATATTTCTAAATTTGGCCAAACCGGAACACCTCACCTGTGTCAGTTCCAGCAAAATGACAAAAAGCTCAGTTCCTGGCCTCGAGGGGAAGCACAGCAGGGTCTGTAACAAACCCCTCAACCACTGCAGTGGTGACTGTACCGAGCGCTCCACCCAAAATTGGTGTCCCACAAACGTCATTAACAACGTGGCTCTGGGAGCTGTTGGTCCTTTTCAGCTCTGTCTTTGTACGGCTCCCGTGAATATTTAAAGAGCTAATCTTTTGTTAGGCTTAAACCCTGCGCCGGTGTTCACGAGCAGGCACCGGTTAGCACTGAAAGGGGTTTTTGTTGGCTTTTGTTAACGATCAGGCGCTGGTTATCGCTGAAAGGGGTTTTTCTGTTGGCCTTGAAATCCTCACCTTGTGAAAACTGAAAGCAGAGAACAGGTAAATAAAGGAAAATGGGATAGTGGTGCTAATGAAAAATCTCTGCAGGGAATAGGGGACAGGCAGACACCTCTCTTGTGGTTCCATCTGATGGGCAGGACGCAAATCCCGGCTCAAACTGGAAACCTGAGCGAAACCTGACACGTACCCAAAGGAGGTGTTTAAGAACCCAAAACATTTAAGGACCCAAAGGAGGTGTTTAAGCTCCAGGGAGCCTGAGGAGACTGTGCCACAGGGAGCTCCAGAGGGACCCTCCTATCCCAGCCCATCCAGAGCAAAGCTGAGCTCATAGAGCCTCAAGGGCTTCTCAAGGCTGCAGCCAAATGCAGGATTCATGGAATCATGGAATAGCCGAGTTGGAAGGGACCCATAAGGATCACAGTCTAGCTCCTGGCCCTGCACAGACACCCCAACAATCACCCCCGGGAGCGTTGTCCACATCCATATAAACATCACCACCTGGCTTCAGTTCTTTTGTCCTTCACCTACACCCAATTCCACAAAATTCCCACCACTCCCATGAATGCTGCTTTGCTGTTCATTCCCACTGTAAAATCCTGAGTGAGCCTTGTCCTTCCAGCAGTGTCCTGTCCATGGAGACATCAGGCAGAGCTTTGGGATGGGCTCATAGCTGAGAGCTTTGTAAGAGGGGACACAGGGAGGACGTGGAGCTGCTGGAGAGAGGCCAGAGGAGGCACCAGGATGAGCAGAGGGATGGAGCAGCTCTGCTGGGAGGAAAGGCTGTGAGAGCTGGCATTGTTCAGCCTGGAGAGGAGAAGCTTTGGGCTGAGCTCAGTGTGGCCTTGCAGGGCCTGAAGGAGCTGCAGGAAAGCTGGAGAGAGACAATTCCCAAGGGCTGGAGGGCCAGGAGCCAGGGAATGGCTTCCCAGTGCCAGAGGGCAGGGCTGGATGGGAGATTGGGCAGGAATTGTTCCTTGGGACGGTGGGCAGGCCCTGGCACAGGGTGCCCAGAGCAGCTGGGGCTGCCCCTGCATCCCTGGCAGTGCCCAAGGCCAGGCTGGACATTGGGGCTTGGAGCAGCCTGGCACAGTGGGAGGTGTCCCTGCCCGTGGAACAAGATGATTTTTAATGTCCTTTCCAACCCAAACCCTTCTGGAATTCTCTGATCTGTCCAACCTTCAGGCCAAAGGTTAAGAACCCTTCAGCCAACATGAGGATGAACAAACCAATACTATCTCTGCAGAGATGGCCGAGTTGTGTCATTCTACTGATATCAAACCCCATAAGAGATAAGGAAATCACTGCCTCAGGATGGTTCCACCTGCAAGGCCTCCATTGTCAGGTGCTGAGCCCCTGCTCCTAAATCCTCACAAGCCTCTGTTCCTAAATCTTCCAGGAACGTTTCTTCTGAGCACAGCTGCCTCCATTCTTTTGTCTCACTTGCAATGCAGCTCTGGGCGAGCATCAAGCAGCTGCAGGACTGTTCATTTATTTGGCTGTTTATTTTTTATCGGGGCAGGGTGTTTGACCTGCTGGAATGATTTATTCTGTAGAATTTCCCCGCTCTGGTTGGCTGCATCTTCCCCCTTCACACCCATTCCAAATCGCTGTGTTCTGTCCCTGCTCTGTCCCCTCTCAAATATAAAAAGTGGGTTTATATACACAAATATGAAACTGTTCAACTGTTGGGGTTTTTTAATTAGGATACCTCACTCCTGACAGCCAACTCTGCCTCCACTGTTCTGTCTGCACCTAGAAAATTAGGATTATTTTCCTTACCCGAAGGAAAAGTTATTACTTCTTCCACAGCAGCTGCCGGCTCTGCACAGAACGCGGAGTTTCTCACCCCATTTAAATGGAAACTCGCAGAGGATCCTCGCACATGAAGGAAAACCACTTAAAAGCAAGCAAATCTAGGTGTTTATTCCTTTACACAGAGTGTTTTGTTGTTCCCTTTTACAACTTCTGCGAGCTGATAAGGACACATTTCCCTTTCTAACAACGACTGGAGCAGCCCGAATAGGCTTCATCCGTATTTTTAACAAACCGGGGGAGACCACCGGGGCTGGGCCAGTTCCGGTGCATCAGCAGCCGTGTGGGTGTTCAGAGCGTGTCTTCCTATACCTGATGTGGAAAATGGCACCTGAGGCCAGCAAAGCCCCAGCCGCCCCTGCCCGCGGGTGTGTGCCAGGCTGGGGCTGGGGACAGCAGTGCCAAGGACACCCCGCCGGGGGCAAAGCAGGGCAGGAACGGGGTTTGGGGTGCGAGCGGAGCGCCGGGCAGGTGCGAGAGCCGCTGCAGGGGACGCAAACACACCCAAAGGGGATTTTGGGGCACTCTGCCAAGGCTCCGGTCCCTGCGGGGCGGGGGTGGCCGGGGGCAGCGCTCGGTGCCGCTGTCGCGCTCCCGAGCGTGGCTGGGCAGGGTCCGGGCGGGCAGGAGCGGCGGGCCGGGGCAGGGGCCGGGGCAGGGGCTCTGCCGGAGCGGGGGCGGAGCGCGGCCCCGGCCCCGCCGCCCCGGGCCCCGCGCAGGCACCGCCCCCGTTCCCCCCCGGCAGTGCCCGCGCTGCTCCGCGGCCGCTGCGCTGCTCCGGCTCGTCCCGCGCGTCCCGGCGCTCCCGGGCAGCCCGGCATGGCGGAGAGCCCGGGCCGGCCCCCGGAGCGCAGCGATGTGCCGCGGGAGGGGGCCGAGGACGAGGCGGCGGCGGGGGCTCCGCCCGGGCTGTGCCCCGAGGGGGCGGCCGAGCCCCTGGACGGGCCCGCGGAGGGGCCGCGCCTGAGCGCGGAGGCGGCGGAACCCCCCCGGGACAGCGGCTCCCTCGACGGCGCGGCGGAGAGCCCGGGGACACCGAGCGCGGAGCAGCGGGACCCCGGCGGGGACAGCCCGGGGCACGAGGGGCAGCCGGGCGGGGAGCCGGGGGCCGCGGGGGTGATGGACGGGCCCGAGGGCTCCGCGCCGGCCAGGGCAGAGCCCGAGGGAGAGGCGGTGGCACCGGCGGGGACGGAGCCTGAAGGGGCAGCCCCGGCGGCGATGGAGCCCGAGGACGTGGCTGTGAGCCCAGCGGCGATGGGGCCCGAGGACGCGGCCGCGGTCCCGACGGCGACAGAGCACGAAGAGGCAGCCCCGACAGCGACAGAGCCCGAGGACGGCGCCGTGACCCCGGTGGGGACGGAGCCCGAGGGCGCAGTGGTTGCTCCGACGGGGACGGAGTCGGAAAAAACAGCCCCGGCGCGGACAGAGCCCGAAGGTGCGATGGTGGCCCCGGCGGGGACGGAGCCCCAGGTGAGAGAGGCGGTGAGGGAGGAAGCCCCGACGGAGAGAGAGCCCCAGGAGGCGGCGACGACAGTCCCGGCAGAACCAGAGCCCGAGAAGGCTGCGGCGACAGCCCCGGCGGGGACAGAGCGCGGAGAAGCAGAGGCAGAAGCAGAGCCCGGAGAGGCAGAGGCGCCATCGAGGACAGAGGCCGGAGAGGCGCTGAGACAGGCGGTCCCAGAGGGAAGAGAGCCCGAGGAGGCTGCAGTGACAGCCCCAGTGGGGACATTCCCAGAGGATCAAGTGCGGGAGGAAGCCCCAGCGGGGACAGTCCCCGAGGAGGCTGTGCAGGAGGCACCCCCGGCCGATGTGCGAGTGCTAGAGGATGAGGTGCAGGAGGCAGCCCCGGCTGGGACAGTCCCTGAGGAAGGGGCGGCCCCGGTGGGGACAGACCCCGAGGATGCGGTGCAGGAGGCAGCCCCGGCTGGTGTGACAGTCCCTGAGGATGCGGTGCAGGAGGCAGCTTCAGCAGGGACAGTCCCTGAGGATGCGGTGCAGGAGGCAGCTCCGGCAGGGACAATCCCTGAGGATGCGGTGCGGGAGACAGAGGCAGCTTCAGCAGGGACAGTCCCTGAGGATGCGGTGCGGGAGGCAGCTCCATCAGGGACAGTCCCTGAGGATGCGGTGCAGGAGGCAGCTCCGGCAGGGACAGTCCCTGAGGATGTGGTGCGGGAGGCAGCTCCATCAGGGACAGTCCCTGAGGATGCGGTGCGGGAGACAGAGGCAGCTCCGACAGGGACAATCCCTGAGGATGCGGTGCAGGAGGCAGCTCCGGCAGGGACAGTCCCTGAGGATGCGGTGCAGGAGACAGAGGCAGCTCCATCAGGGACAGTCCCTGAGGATGCGGTGCAGGAGGCAGAGGCAGCTCCGACAGGGACAATCCCTGAGGATGCGGTGCAGGAGGCAGCTCCGGCAGGGACAGTCCCTGAGGATGCGGTGCAGGAGACAGAGGCAGCTCCATCAGGGACAGTCCCTGAGGATGCGGTGCAGGAGGCAGCTCCGGCAGGGACAATCCCTGAGGATGCGGTGCGGGAGACAGAGGCAGCTCCATCAGGGACAGTCCCTGAGGATGCAGTGCAGGAGGCAGCTCCGGCAGGGACAATCCCTGAGGATGCGGTGCGGGAGGCAGCTCCATCAGGGACAGTCCCTGAGGATGCGGTGCGGGAGGCAGCTCCATCAGGGACAGTCCCTGAGGATGCGGTGCGGGAGACAGAGGCAGCTTCAGCAGGGACAGTCCCTGAGGATGCGGTGCAGGAGGCAGAGGCAGCTCCGACAGGGACAGTCCCTGAGGATGCGGTGCAGGAGGCAGCTCCGGCAGGGACAATCCCTGAGGATGCGGTGCGGGAGACAGAGGCAGCTCCATCAGGGACAATCCCTGAGGATGCGGTGCGGGAGGCAGCTCCATCAGGGACAATCCCTGAGGATGCGGTGCAGGAGGCAGAGGCAGCTCCGACAGGGACAATCCCTGAGGATGCGGTGCAGGAGACAGAGGCAGCTCCGACAGGGACAATCCCTGAGGATGCGGTGCAGGAGACAGAGGCAGCTCCGGCAGGGACAGTCCCTGAGGATGCGGTGCAGGAGGCAGCTTCAGCAGGGACAGTCCCTGAGGATGCGGTGCAGGAGACAGAGGCAGCTCCGTCAGGGACAGTCCCTGAGGATGCGGTGCAGGAGACAGAGGCAGCTCCGACAGGGACAGTCCCTGAGGATGCGGTGCAGGAGGCAGAGGCAGCTCCGACAGGGACAGTCCCTGAGGATGCGGTGCAGGAGGCAGCCCCGGCAGGGACAGTCCCTGAGGATGCGGTGCAGGAGGCAGCCCCGGCAGGGACAGTCCCTGCGGAGGGGTGCGCGGAGGCTGCCGAGAGCCGCGGGGCAGCGGAGGTGGCCTTGCCCGCTGGCGGTCCCCGGTCCCCGGGCGGCCCCGGTGGCGAGGCCGCGGCGGAGGCGGAGCGGGGACCCGCAGCCCCGGCGGGGACAGGAGCCCCGGGGACAGCGGCCAGCGGGACCCCGGGCCCCGAGAGCGGGTGGGGCGCGGCGGATCGGAGCCTGAACGGGGAGCGGGGCCGGGCGCAGAGCGAGGAGCACCGGACAAGCTCGCCGGCAGCCCTGGAGGAGGAGGAGGAGGATGAGAAGCAGGAACACGACATCTCCCTCTTCGTCAAGGTAAGGGTGAGGGGCTGCCGGGGAATCTCCGTAGGGAATCTCCTCTTCCAGGAGTCCTGTGGTGAGGGGCATTTAAATGTGGCAGGCGAAGGGCCAGCCTGGCTAAGGTGATTTGGTTATTAATGTCCAGGATAAACTTGCCTCGGGCTCCTCATTCCTTCAGGAATTGCTGGCATAAGGAGATCTCCGTGGATTTTCAGATCTCCAAAATGCAGGGAGAGGGGTTCTCATCACGGGGGCTGAGAGGGAAGAACCTGGGAAATGTCATTTCAAATGCGGTGCTGGGATTTGCTAACAGGAATTATGGGCGACGTTCAGAGAATTGCCCCAAACTTTGGCAAGGCTGAATTCAGAGTCAGTAAAGAGCATCCCTCGTAATTGTCCAGTTTGTGTTTGTTTGGGCAGGGAAGATTTGGGTTAGAGGGAAATGGGGGGAAAAAAAATCAAACAGAGAAAACTTAAACTAATTTCTGATATTTTACTGAGTTGAGCTTTAGACTTTTCTATCCTGTGCCTGGAATCCCACCAAAATCCCTGGGATTTGGCATGGAAACAGCAGCCATCCACGGAGTCTTTGTCAGATGGGAATTTTCTGTGTGTACAAAGCATCTGGAGGTGATTTCTTCTCTCTTCTCTGACCCCTCTGGACTAAAACGTGGAGCAGGGTGGGATAAACATAAAGCTAAGGAAATAAAACTGGGGGAGCAGAAGGCATTTGGGACCTTCTCCTCTACAAACCATCCCATGCTGTACCTCCTGAGCTGGCTGAGGCTGCTTCTGCCAGCCAGAATTCACCTTAAAATTAAAATTCAAACTTAGTGCCAAATTAAAACTTCATGGAAGGAAAACATGGCCAAAATTAGAGAGCAGCCTACAGAATAAGAGCATTTGTGGTGACTCCGTGGTCCCCAAATATTAGGATTAAACATGGGCTTTGAAAATATTTGTGAATTAATGAAGGCAGAAGGAGAAGGGAGGAGCATTTTTGTGATGGGCTTAATATTGGGAATTTAAGGATGCCTAGAAAATAATCCAGCTGCTTTTCTAATTAATTCTGTATTACAAAGCTTAAGGATTTTACCTCACCTGGAGCTGGATTTTTGAAGCTGGGATTGGATTAGTTTTTAGTTAGAGGTTGGCACGAGTTTCTCCAGGAAAAGGGAAAAAAATAAAAAGCCAACTGGAGAGCTCAGCATCTCCCCAGGCACCAAAACGTGCAGGTGAATGAGGAGCAGTGGAAGTGCCAGGACAGTCCCTGCTCTGCTGCTCTCACTGAATCTCCCCCTGCTCCAGGCAGCAGGAAAAGGGGGTAAAGACAGGGAGACTGGGAATTCTCTGGGATGGCTCAAAGCAAAAACAGGGAGACTGGGAATTCTCTGGGATGGCTCGAAGCAGGTTTGAAGAGCACATCCCCAGTCTGTGCTTTAATAGCTGTTCGTGTGTTTTGGTCGAAAAAGAGGGAGTGGATTCCAAGGTGGGGCAGTGTGAGCTCTGGAACTGGGGATTATTAGTGCCACATCCAGCCAGGGATTCCTTATAAATACATCATCCACCAGCTCCCTGGCCTCCTTCCAGCTCCCATTTCAAACTTTACCCTCCTTAGCACCCCTGGGGAGTGATGGGGATGTTTGAAATCCTGGGATTATTGCCTGTCCTGTTCCCAATTTCTGTGCTGTCCCTATTTCTGTGTGCCCCAACCCCTGCTGGGGTTTGGGTTATTCCTGAAGGGTCAGGGTGAGGTTTGTCTGCCTGAGTGATGTCTGTGCCTCCATCACACAGCTGGGACGGGAGGGCCACGCCATGGTTTGATAGCACAGTACAAATACAGAGAAATGTAAAAATAAATCCCCAAATGGGAGAAAATGCACAAGAAAACAACACAGGAATAGTGCTGGAATAATCCTGGCAGCTCCCCTGCTGGGGAATGTTATCCTAGGCCAGGCCAACATTGGAATTCTTGGTGCTCTGTCAGTGGTAATGTTCTAAGAAGCATCACCCTCAGGAAGAAACCCCCTGGAAGAACAAGACCACCTCAGAATTCCCTTGAGGCTTTCACTGGGTGCTCCCTGATTCCCAGTTGCCCATGGAGCAACATAATTTATTTTCTTTAGATAACAATACCCATTATTCCAGGTGTTCCCAAGGCAAAGGCTCCCAAAGGTCATCCAGATACCCTTTCCATTTGGGAATTCAGCTCTGTGTCCCTGGCACCTTGTGCTCTCTGGTTCTTCGAAGGCTTTTTTCCCCCTCTGTAGCAAAAGCCCTTTATTGACCAAAACATTTCTGTAAATGTCAATTTTTTTTACCACTTGAATATACTGGAACTCTCACTAAAATTCACTCCACTAATTTTAAGCAATAGAACATTTATTGAAGACTTAAGAGCTTATTTCTAAATTGGAATTGTTATCTAATTATTTATAGTTAGAAAACTCAACAGAATCACAGCTGCAGATTTCAGAATTCCAAGGATTCCTGAGGATTTCTCTGTAACACAAACACTTGGCCAAACAACCCAGTTGGAGCACAAGGCCTTGCTCATTTCCCAAAACATTTCTCCCCATTTTTCAGGGTTAAATGGATTTTAGTCAAAGCTGACCACAAGCACAAGATAATAGATTTTATCCAAGGAAAAGCAGTGGGATTTTTTCAGTTTGGTGACACTCTTGGTCTCTAAATAATTTATTTCCATTCAGAGAATGATTTCATTCCCACAGAGACCAAGGTGTTTTGGTTTGGCCAAATTTAGAAATATATACTCTGAGAGAAGGCACAACCACCGCTCCCCCACCAGGTTCAGGAAAAAAAAATAAATTTTCCTTGAAGGAAAGTGAAGAAGATAAAACTATTTATTTAACAAACACACGGGAAAGGAAAATAATGTTAAATGGTAAAATCTTTCACTGTGGAGGAAAAACCTGGGAAAGTGTTCGAGTCCTCCCTTTGGTCTCCTCGGAGCTGGGGCTTGGGCCGGGGCCAGGCCCTCTGTGCCCGGTGGAAAGTCCTCCCGATGTGCTCTGATGTTACAGCAATCAAGCAGTCCAGTAGAAAATGGGAGAAAATCTGGAATTCCAGAGAAGGAAAAGTTCAACTCTCAGTCTCTCTCCGGAGAACAAGAAATTGGAAAAAACTGGCCAAAAGCTGACTGGAAAGCAGCCAGCCGGGTGCTTCCTCGCTCCCCTGCCGCAGCTGGGAAAAAAACCCTGCTATCTTTTTGTGACCTTGAACAAGCAAAAACTGCTTTGAGAAAGTTTTGCTCAGTTTTTTTCTTTCCCCCTCTCAGGCTCAGTTCAGAGGCATAGAAAGACGCAAAAATTAATTTCTGGGCATAGGCAGCGATATGGGGTACACATCATAACGTCACCCCAAGACACAAGGTTACTTGTTTGAAGCAGAATTTCCCTGCACCACTCCTGAGATACCCTTGAATGACTTTGCACAGAGCTGTGCAGAGTTACAGAAAGGGCTAAAAAAGGGGAAAGGAAAAGCTTTGCTGGCAGTACAGAAATGGGAACACCAAGGGCACCCCTGCCTCCAGAGTCAGTTCACCTGAAATGGGAATGGGTGTTTCCTACAAAAAACAATGTTCCTTTCTCTGATGTGATGAATCTGGGCCTTAAACAGAACTTCGATTATAAAGTAGCAACTGAATTTTGAGTGCTGTGGGTGAGAAATCCGTGGGCAGCAGGAGCTCAGCTCACTGGAACCCCTGGATGCCCCTTCAGTGGAGCCTGTGCTGCACCTGGTGCTTGGTGTAAACATCAGAATTGTCATCACTGAGGCGGCGTTGGTGCTGAAAATCTTAATTTTCCCTTCTCAGGGTGTAAATGAGTGAGGTGAGTGTGGGTTATACAGCCAGTAACTGATGGCTGTATCCAGATCCAGCTGGGCAGCTGCTTATGGGCCTTTTGTAGTGCAGATTCACCACAGGAGCTCAGTATTTAGATGATCTCGGGCAGTGACATTGAAGATTTCTGTGTGCAGAGTTACAGCAGCTCCACACACTGGGTTCTGCTCCTTTCTCCTCACTCCCTGTTTTTATCCTTCCTGAGCTCCATTCCATGGCCCTTCTGCAGGACCTTGTCTCAGGTGCCACATCCCTGCCACTAAAATCCTGTTGTTTTTTATAAGTTGCTTCCCTCCACCATTCTTTTGGATATTTTCATTTGCATTGTCAGTGAGACCTTTCTGCTTTTGTAACTGAGGAATTATGAAAGCTCTGGGCTGGGGACAAGGTGGGCATCGGGCACAGCTGGGCCTGGCTGGGCTGGGAGGGCTTTTCCAGCCTCAGGGGTTCTGGGATTCTGTAGAAGTTATCCTACAGAAGAAGGAAAACTTAATCCCGGAGAAAGCCCCTGCCCTGGAGAAGCACAGGAGCAGCCCCGAGGCTGGACGTGCCAACACCGGGCTCCAGCCACAGCTGCTCGGCACTGAGCCCTGCGGGGCTGCCCAGGAAGAGCAGAACAGCCCCAGTGCTCCGCTGCTGCTCCATTGCTGGGTGATTTGGGTTCCTTGGCTGCACAAAAAGCCCCAAAGCAGCAGAGCTCTGTTTGTCCAAAGCTGGAAGTTGGCTCCCTTCCCCGTGGGTATTTGCCCTCTCACAGATCCCTTTTTTTCAGCTGGAAGATGGCAATTTCAGGTTCCCTAATGCAGCTTAAGAGGAACTGGCATTACAAATTCCTTTCATAACTCTCCAGGTTGTTGTGTGTGCTGGGGGCACTGGCAGCAGCTTTTCTGGGGGTTGGAATGAGATGGGCTTTAAGGTCGCTTCCAACCCAAACCAATCAGTGATTCTGACTAAATCATACAAAAATAACTTAAATGCAACTTCCTATTCCTGATCATTGATTTCTGTCTGTTGGTTTGTGTCAATCTGGAAAAGGACTTTGTTCTGTCAGTTGTCTAAATCACAGAATCACAGAATGACCAGGGCTGGCAGAGCCCTCCAGGATCACCCAGTGCCACCCCAGCAGCACCAGCAGCACCCCAAAGCCTGTCCCCAAGGGCCACATCCAGACTCCTCCTGAGCACTCCCAGAGACAGTGACTCCAGCACTCCCTGGGCACCTCATCCCAAGGCCTCACCACTCTGGCAGGGAAAAATTGTTTCCAATCTCCACCCTGAGCCTCATTCCACCCCTGCCACGGGCAGGGACACCTCCCACTACCCCAGGTTGTTACAAGCCCTGTCCAACCTGGCCTCGGACACTTCCAGGGATAAGGGGACCACAACCTCTTAGGGTAAATACTTCATGGAATCATCTTTTTCCATGCTTTGGAAGTGCTAAATCTCCATGTGCCTCCAGGGCTGTACAGGCCGGAGGCCTCTCTTCATTCCCAGGACCAATCTCTGTGGTTTGAAGGTTTGTTTTAGGCAAAAAAAAAAAAAAAAAAAAAAAGAAAAGAAAAGAAATAGAAAGAAACATCTTCAAAGCTTCCTGGCCCTTTTCCTGTTTTTATTTCCTCCCAGCTGACTGCTCCAGTAAAGCCCCACACCATGTGTTTTGCTTTAAGCACAAGCTTAAAGTCACGTGCTATGTAAGCCCTTCATTAAACAGGGAACCCTTTCCTGATCCAGTCCCAGGGCACAGCTTGGTTTTCGTGCTGGCTGGAACCAGCAGAGTCTCCTGATGAGATCAGCCAGCTGCCCAAATTCCAGCCATGGGGCCTTTGCTCCTGAGTTCTGTCTTCATAAAACCTCCTCCTACCTGTGATCAGCACAGAGCAGGGCCAAGGATGGGAGTTCTCCTTGGCTGCTCTCTGCCCACAGTCCCTGGCTGTCTGAAATTAAACTTCAGTCCCTAAATCCTGCTGGAGAGCCTCAGCCTTCCTCAGGAACTTCTCTGGAAGTGTTCTGGATGTGGGACATGGTTGAGGAGTGGTGATGTTGGGACTGGATGAGCTTGAAGAGCTCATTTTGGGATGAGGTGATTATCCTGCATCTCTGCCAGGGAATTTTCATGCTGTTGTTGAATTTGAGGTTGAATTGATGTTTTCTGTGGAGGAATAACAAACCAGTCTAGAGAACTCATGGCATTCACAAATAGAAAACATTAGAGTGTGGGGAGTGATTTTCTGGAAAGGGTTTTGATCAATTCGTTGGAAACTATAACTCTACAAAACTTGAATTATTAAAAAATCAGGGGAAACTTAGGAAAGGGCCTTCTTTAAATAACAGTTGGTAATGGAAGGTGTCCCTGCCCATGGCACAGGTTGGAATGAGAGGATCTTCAAGGTCCTTCCAACCCAAACCATTCTCTGATTCCATCAGTGCTATTTTTATGGAAACACCACCTGCCCATGTGAGGCCTTTCTTCCAGTCCTGTGTGGACCATGCAAACCCATATTTATGACTCTTTGTTAGTTGAAATTCTGTGAAGCAGAAGTCATAATGGAAGTTCTCAATATGCCCAGGATTTTTCAGGATGTTTATTCCTGGTGATGCCACTTGGAATTGCAGCTTTACAGTTTCTAACCAGAGAGAGACCCCTCCTCTTCAGACGTGGGAAAGGGAATCAGGCAGCAAAAGGAACAATTAGAGTTTATGGAAGGGGAAGCGAAGTGTGGAGACTTCCTCCTGTGCCATCACTGAGTGTATTCCCTTTGTTTTCCCTGGAAAGGTCCTGCAGCTTCTTTTTTCCCCCAGGGGTTTTGGGGCACTGAACAGGGAATGGTCCCGGCCCCGAGGCTCCCAGAGCTCCAGGAGCGTTTGGACAGCGCTGCCAGGGATGCCCAGGCTGGGATTGCTGGGGGGTCTGGGCAGGGCCAGGGGTGGGATTGGGTGATCCCTGTGGGTCCCTTCCAGCTCAGGATATTCCCTGACTCTTTAAAAAGGAATTGCTGTCCCCCAGACTCTGCCCAAGGGAACGCCCTGTGAAGGTGACCCAAGATCTCCTTGCTGAGATGATAAAATGTCCCCCTGTGATAAGGCCCTGTGTGCATTTCCATTTGCAATGTCTGGTTATTTCCTGATAAAAACTCAGCTCAAGTGACTCCATTCCAGTTGCTGCCAATGACATCACCTTCTCAGCACTGAAGGGTTTTAATTCCTTCCTAAAAATACTGAGTTTCTCTAAGAAAACAGCTTGGACAGCCTGACACTGCTGTGGGAGGCAGAGGGACAAAGGTGGAATTCCCCTTTTTGTTTCATTTCTCTCCATATGCTGAAATTTGAGCACATGTAAGAATACTCCAGATATTCAGAACTGGAGTTGTCAGAGAACAAAGTCAAACAGCAGGGCTGGAGTAGTGAAAGTGAACCTGAGTTATTCAAATGGGGCAGTTACAAACAAGTTAAACATTGACTCTGATTTCAGAAAAATTCCCATTTGTGTCTTGGTCAATCATTGACATTTCCCTGGTGGCTGTTTTGGAAAGGATTTTTAAAAGCTCTTAGAGAACAGGAGCGCTTCTTAAATACAAAAAATGAAGTCTTTTCATAATGTGGCAGATGAAACTCAAAACAGGGTCCAGAGATCCCCTAAAGACTTCAACATTTTGGAGCCCGTGCTGCCTGTGGAAACAAAACCACCACCAACCCCTCAGCAAAACCATCAGGTTCCTCTGTCAGGAGCTTCAAGGGGATTCCCCAGGATCTGGGATCACAGGGACAGTCCTGAGGTAAATACCAGCCTTAGATCCCACTGCTTCCTGCAGTGTATCATTAATTAAAACCCCTATTTTAATTAGCAGTGCTGTGTTTCTCCTCATTTCCCGAGGAAGTGAGGTGCTGGGAAGAGCAGGATGGAGAATAGCCTGGAATTGGAATTTACACTGGGAAGGGAAGGTCCTTCTATTCAATTTTTAACTGTTCTGTGAGGTCCTCTCTCCATTGCAGCTGACAGAGTTTATTTTATTCTTTCCACGTGGACCAAAAGATCACAAATTATTGGAGGTGAAAAAATCCCCCCACTCTTTTAATCTTTCACTTTTACCTCTTGATTTAAATTGGGATTTTGGCACAGTATTTTCTACCTGAAGCTGCATTAAAAAGCTTCTTTATTTGAGTATTTCTTATTGATTTACTTCTTTGTTTACAGCACAAATCACAGGTATTTCATACATATAATTTTTATATATAGAACTATATAGATAGTTTTTATCCATATAGAAGTACATAGATAGTTTTTGTATATAGTTTTTATACAGTTCTGTATTTAGCTTGAAGCAGCCCAGCTGTGTTGCAGGGTCAGTACAAATGCAGTGTAAAACAGGATGTATCACAGAAATACCAGTTAATCCATTTTTCCCAGCCCTGTAACACGTTCAGGAATATAAAACCCTTTTGTTGAAGTAATTCCCTGTAAGAATTTCCGAAGGATGTGAGGTTTTTTTGTCTCTAGGGTGAGCTGGCACCTTGCCACGTTATTAAACAGGGATTAGGAATAGCAGGGAGGGATTTAACCATAATTCCTGTAACAGGATAAATGGTTAATAGCATTTGGGCTGCTGCTTGTGACCTGGGAATGTTCCCTGGAACACAAACGGGCCCTGCAGAATTCCCAGCACTGGGAAGTTTGGGAATAGCTGGTGTGAGATCCAAACCACTGACCTGGAACTGGGCGGTGTCTCCCGGCTCCAATTTCACCTGGGTTTGGTTAAAGGGCTCTGGGTTTTCTTCCACTCCTGGCAAGGTTTTGAAAATAATCTTGAAAATCAAAATTAAAGACTGGGTAAGGATTAAGAGGAGTGATCAGAGCAGGTCCAAGCTGGCCTTGGGCACTTCCAGGGATCCAGGGGCAGCCACAGGGCCTCCCCAACCTCACAGGCAGGAATTTCTTCCTAAAAGAAGGTGGTAATTCATTATCATCATCGACTGAAAAAGTAAACAAATGGTGATGACTCCAGTCACTGCTGTTCTGAGTGAGACACAAACCAAGGATAACTCATGCAAAATGGCAATCACTTGTGTAGGAGAAAGATACTCCTAAACTGGGCAAGATTATTGTAAACTCTGCTGAAGCGCAGCTGAAGATTTTCACTCTCTCAGTCCACAATTTAATTTCCCTATTTCTTTTTCTGTTTAATTTTCCCTGCACTGCCCCGTGCTCTGCTTAGTCCTGTAGCTACTGCTGTGGCTTTATTTGCAGGTCTGGTGTAGGGAGATATATTTGAGGAAATAAACCTGCAATTTGCATTTTTCCTTTGTAATCTCATCATATTTTATGGATTTTCTTTTTAAACACCTGTAGAGAGCCACAGGTGTGCCTGGAAATTCCTGTGACACCATGAGGGGCCTGGCCCAAGGCAACAGCAGAGTTGTAAAATCACAGAATTTGTTTATTCTCCTCTTTTGTAAAGGGCTTTCACACATAAATTTAATCTTTAATGTAAATAAGGTGAATATGAGCACAGCCCCTAGAAATGCAATACAAGACATCTCACCTTTTAATTTCCACCTGCACTCTCTTGGTTTCTGTTCACTTTACAGAATTATCATTGAATAGTTCATTTATTTATAACCTTTGTCAGATCTGGCAGAGTGTAGAAATGCTGGGCAGGTTTTAATATCAAAATCAAATTTAAATGGGTATTTCATCTAAGTAGCAGGACTGAGTTTTGGCCTTTTGTTTCTCATTATTTATAAAGCAACTGGACAAAAGTAAAAAGGTTAGTGCCTCAAAGTTGCTTCTTAATGAAGGAGAATTCCTCCTTCTGCATCAAAAGCATTTAATGATTTACAGAGTGATTAAGTTAATTTCTGCTGTAATTCCTCACCCCGCAGCCCATGGGCAGTAAATGAAGCAGCGAGAGAAGAAAAGAGGCTTTCTCTGCTCTGAGGTGGCTCTTGGCACACAGGGGAGAGAGACCTGGATCCAGAGGGAAAATCCTTCCCCATGAGGGTGGGGAGGGGCTGGGATGGAATTCCCAGAGCAGCTGGGGCTGCCCCTGGATCCCTGGCAGTGCCCAAGGCCAGGCTGGACATTGGGGCTTGGAGCAGCCTGGGACAGTGGGAGGTGTCCCTGCCATGGCAGGGCTGGCACTGGATGGGCTTTCAGGTGCCTCCAATCGTTCCATGATTCCATAATTCTATGAAATTACAGCGTCAGCCTCATTTTCCTCTCTGTTGTCTATAGAGAATTAGAATTTTCAGATGGGTGTCACTCCTTCGAGCTGTGAGCACTGCTCAGTGCATAAAAACAGGGCTGAGGGAGATACCCCATAAATATCCAACACATTTTTAATCCTGAACATGGCCTGAGGACCAGCAGCATTCAAAGAACAATTTCCAGTGGAGAGCTTTATTAAACATACGAGTCATGAAACCTAAAATAAGATAACAGCAGTAAATTGATTCCAACACTGCATGAAAGCAAACTTAGACAAATTCCAGAAAGCAAACAGAATGGGAAAAGCCTTCATAATGGAATTGGTGGCTGTGAGGAGATACTCAGTGGCCAGGCTGGGAGGATAAACCTGCACAAGACTTACAATGGGACGGAGCAAGAGTTTCCTCATTTCTGCAAGTGGGAGCTCAGCCCAAGCCCACACTCAGGGTCAGGGCAGCCCTGCACTGGCTCAGCTGATGCCCTGCTCCAGGTAAACTCAGCCTTGAGCCAATACTCCTAATCCCTGATCACCAACACCAGCTCAGAGGTGTCCTGTGCTGGCTAAAGCTGTGCAGGTGTAAAGTTAATTCCTTTTACCACCTTCACCTGCTCTCATTTCCTTTCATTCCCTCCCCCTTGGCATCTCCTTTAGGCCCAGCTTTGGCCAAAAGCCTTAAATCTACACAGGGTTTTATAAAAACCCTTCCAAAAATCCCCTGCCATTCCCACATCCCTGCTAATGGTTTGTATAAATATTTTCAGTTGGCTTTTTAAGTGGGGAGCAGACTTTTCATTCTGTATTTGTTCAGTACTGAATTCATAGTGCCTGGATGCTGCTCTGAAGGTTTGTTTCCCTGTGTCCATGAGGAGAAAGGAAAACTTGGCCAGAAGGCAGGGCTGGATGGGATATTGGGAAGGAATTGTTCCCTGGGAACAAAGGGGAGGCCCTGGGTCCTTGGAAGTGCCCAAGGCCAGCTTAGATGGGGCTTGGAGCAGCCTGGGACAGTGGGAGGTGTTTATTTTTCTCGTAGGAGAAAAAAATGAAGGGAAAGTCCTTTTTTTATTTATTTTTTTCCCCCTGGAGGAGTGCCCAGCTGCTGTTTTCACACCTCTCTTGTTGAACTTCACTTTGGGGATGTGACACACAGCAAGAGTCAACCCCAGAAGTACCAAAAATACAATTTCTCTGCAGAAATCACCAGAAATCACATTTTAAAGATGATTTTTCTTTTTCTTCTATTTGGCTGAAAAAAATAAACAGCGGCTGAAACATCTGCTTTTAGTGTTGGATGTTGGTGGGTAGGCAGAGTTCTGGGGCTGTTTAAAAGCAGTGGAATACTAAGTGGCAAAATCGGTACTTTCCCCGTGAAAACGTATTTTTAATTGCAGCTGCTGTAGCTTCAAATTTAGCCTGGAATTACAATTTCAGCATCTCAAATGCTCTCCAGAGCAACATTTCAAGGCCAGTAGGTGGCATCAAAAGGATTCTGTAAAATGCAGTGTTTGGGTGTTCGTGCTCCAGCCTGAGGCCACGGAATGACAGCAGAGAGAGAATTCCAGGTGATCCCTTCCTGACGAAAAGCTTTGGATTGGATGTGATCTGAGCCTGTGCTGCGTCTGAGCATCACATAAAATGTTAATAAGTTCGTTAGAGTTGCATCCAGTGAACCAAAATTAATTGTAATTTTAATTTTTATGGCGTTTTTTAACAGCACTAATATTGCCCGACAGAAGTAATTTTGGATTTTCAAAAGGTTTTATGTAGCCACGATATCATTTTAATATATTTACTATACGTATTTTAATATTGCTGAAACAGAAGTAAATTCGGTGGGGTTTTCAGTGTTTGAGTCGTGTAGAAATCTGCAGAAACACTGCACAGTCATCAAGGGTGTAAAAAACACTGTGTCCTTCAGGAGCAGATGGGGTATTTTGTTCATGGAATCCCAGAGTGAATTGGGTTGGAAGGGACCTTAAGGATCATCCCATTCCACCCCCTGCCATGGCCAGGGACACCTTCCATTACTCCAGGGTGCTCCAACCTGGCCTTGGACACTTCCAGGGATGGGGGGGGAGCATTGAGCAACCTTTAAAATTGAAGAAAAATTATAATTAAACCTTAAATTTAATATTTTTTTAGTTAAAAGAGGGTATCTGTCACAGCACACTGCCAGAACACAGTTACATCTAGAAAATAGACATTTAGGGTCTAGAAAACACCAGGAGCAGCTGAGGGAGCTGGGAAAGGGGCTCAGCCTGGAGCAGAAGAGGCTCAGGGGGGACCTTGTGGCTCTGCACAAGTCCCTGACAGGAGGGGGCAGGGACAGGGGGAGAGGAAATGGCCTCAAATGGCACCAGGGGAGGCTCAGGTTGGAGATTGGAAACAATTTTTCCCTGCCAGAGTGGTGAGGCCTTGGGATGAGCTGCCCAGGGAGTGCTGGAGTCGCTGTCTCTGGGAGTGCTCAGGAGGAGTCTGGATGTGGCCCTTGGGGACAGGCTTTGGGGTGCTGCTGGTGCTGCTGGGGTGGCACTGGGTGATCCTGAAGGGCTCTTGCCACCTCAGTAACTCTGGGATTCTGTGATCCGTCTGATCCCCTGTGCTGTATCAGCAAAATCCCCTCAGGTTCTCCCCAGCAGAGCTCACATCCTGTGGGTGCTCAGTCAAAGGCCTCTCCCTATCCCCACCCTCTGTCTCTGAGCTCGTCCTGGGTAGAGCTGGTGCCTTGGGAAATGCGGTGTCGAAGGCACTCCCAGATCACCACAACAGGGATCCTGCTGATCCACAGCTGCTCCAGAAGGGACAAACATCTCCCTGCATCCTCAGGAAGACACTTGGTCACCTCAGCTCTGCCATGGCTGGCTCAGCTGCCCGAAGTGCCTCAGTTCCCCTGATTTTTTTTTACTCTCCAGAGGACCCACAGCGTACCCAGCACAGCCTGTGAGGCCCTGGCACAGGTTGCTCAGAGAGGTTGTGGATTCCCCATCCCTGGAAGTGTCCCAGGCCAGCTTGGATGGAGTTTGGAGCACCCTGGGATAGTGGAAGGTGTCCCTGCTATGGTAGGGGTGGCACTGGGTGATCTTTAAGGTCCCTCCCGATCCAAACCAGTCTGGGATTGTGTTGGGTGCACAGCTGGCAGCACAGCTGGGCAAGGGCAGCGGGTTTGTGGCAACACCTCCACTTCCAGAGAGCCAGCTGGGCAGGAGCTGGTGGGATCCAGCTCATCTCCAGACGCACCTGCCTGCTCCTCCAGACAGGGCCCATCCCAAACAGTGTCCCCAGGCTGCTGCTTCTCCCCTGGGTGCAGCCTGGCAGAGGGTGGGGGTGCCCATTCCCAGCACGGAGGAGTCACCATGAGACCCTTCACCTTTCCTTTGGGGTGGGTAACACCTGACGTCAGAGGCAGGATGAGACCAAATGGTGCTGTTGTGCATTTAGCTCCGTTCTGGGCCATGCTGGCAGCGTTTCAGGCTCATTGTTTACAGGATCCACAGCAGTTTTGTGTCTCCTGGCTGCTGGAAGCTGCTCAGCACTGCAGAGCAGTGCTCTGAGTAGGAGGAAAACCACAATGGCAGCTTTTGAGCAGCTCTCAGCTTTGCCACCTACGAAACAAGGCTTTCCCGACAGAAACAAGACTTCTCTAACCCAGCAGTCCAACTGCTGTAGCATTTCTGAGAGTTCTCATCCCCCAACAGTGCTGGAGGCACTCCTGGTTTTCCCAGTGGTTGCTGCAGTACCAGGGGCAGAGACCACAGGGATTTGTCCTGGGAGATTCTTTGGGTTCACAGGGAGAACCAGACAATTTATCCAGTCCTTGCCATGCATTCCTTGAGCTCCTGCCTGCTCCAGGCCAGGCCCTCGTTTCCAGCCATCGAGCTCTTTGTGAAGGTGAGCACTGTCCAGTGTGTGTTCATGGAGGAGTTTTTGCTGTATCTGAGATTTGTTTGATAGCAGTGAGCGAGGGAAAAAGGACAGACAGAACGGGTCTAATTCATGTGTCTTGTTGGGTTACGAGGGCTGCAAACCTTAATGAATTAACTGAATAAATGAGACACTTGGGGTTTTATATGTCTACCCCTGACATTTAACCTAACTTTTAAAGCTGTGCTTTAGGAGAATCATGTGAAGGGCTTAAAAATGAGACCCCTGATCTCTTGCAGTGTCACATGAAGTCTCACTCAGTAGCACCTCTGCAAGACTTTGCCTCATTTTAACAAAGCCTCTTAACAAATTGCAATATAAATTACATGAGAGCAACACTTCTGTGGCCACCGTCTCCAGGGCTCCCACAGCCCTTCAGTTTGATATTCTTAATTAATTGATTGATTGATTCTGCTTGTTCTCTTCAGTGCTTTAGACATCACATCTCTCTTTAGGCTGGTAAATGTTTCTCTGTTCCCTTCCTGTGCTTGTAAGCTGATTTAACTCGTTTTAATCTTGTAGTGACTTGTGCAGATTTATGTTCATGCAGACAAATGAGCTGGAGGCTGTTTCCTTTGGAGGCACTGCTGTGATTTATACACAGATATATTTATAATTTGGAATTTTTCCAATTGTAGGCTGGCAGTGATGGGGAAAGTATTGGAAACTGCCCGTTCTCTCAGCGCCTCTTTATGATCCTGTGGCTCAAAGGTGTCATATTTAATGTCACAACTGTGGATTTGAAAAGGTGAGATTGTGACTTTTAATTCTGAGATCTTAACTTTTTAGCACAACTTTTCCAAAACGGGGATTTTAAAGGGTGACTCTTCTCTGCCAGGCTGGGAGAGCTGGGTTTGTCCATCCTGGAGAAGAAACAGTTCCAAGGAGACCTTAGAGCCCCTTCCAGTGCCTAAAGGGGCTCATAAAAAGGAAGGAGAGGGACTTTCTATGACTTTTTCTTTCCCAGAAAACCTGCGGACCTGCAGAACCTGGCCCCGGGCACCAACCCCCCGTTCATGACTTTTGACGGGGAAGTGAAAACCGACGTCAACAAGATCGAGGAATTCTTGGAGGAAAAGCTGGCGCCGCCCCGGTACCGCATTCCCGCTCCCCTGGGGGAGCTGCACGTGTCGGGGGGTCCCAGGGGGCTGGTCCAGCTCAGGGGTGACTTTGGCTGCTGTGAGACAGAGCTGGAGCCGGGGGTGTCACTGGGGTGTCCCCGGGGTGTCCCCAAGTCACAGCTGTGCTGCTCCCACTGCTGTCCTTCACCCCGAGCTCACTGCTGAGTCATTCCCAGGGCATGGAATCCATCACGTGGAAAGCTGGGGGCTGCTGCAGAAACCTGACCTTGTTCCTCTGCTTGGGATCCTTTGAGGTTTCCCTCTTCACACCGTACAAATAATTGTGCTTCCTGGGTGCAGGGGGTTGGAGGCTCAGGGGGACCTCACTGCTCTCTAAAACCACCTGAAGGATGCTGCAGTGAGGTGGGGTTGGGCTCTTCTGCTGTGTCCCAAGTGAAGGGATGAGAGGAAATGGCCTCAAGTTGTGCCAAGGGAGGTTCCGATTGGAGACTGGAAAAATGTTTGGTCTTTGTGAGTGGTCAGGCATTGGAATGAGCTGCCCAGGGTGGATCACCATCTCTGGAAGTGTTCCAGTCATCTGGATGTGGGCCTTGGGGACATGGTTTGGGGTGGTGCTGGTGGTGCTGGGGGATGGTGGGAATGGATGATGCTGAAGGTGTTTTCCAGCCCTGATGATTCTGGGATTCTGTGGAGCCAAGGGCAGTGAGTGCCTCGTGCACAATGGACGTGCTGGGGCTCTTTCAGAGTGTCCACGTGGGTCCATCAGGCTGCACGTGAGGGTCTGAGTTTTGGATTTGTCCTCCCCCAAACCATGCTGTCCCTCCACTGTCCCAGCATTGTGTCCCCTACCCCACAGATATTTTCTCCCCTGGGATATCCATCCCTCCCTGCGCTCCCTTCTCAAGCAGCCAAACCTGACTTAAACCAGGGAAGCAGCTGCTTCCCTCCACTTTTTTCCACCCTTATCCATCCCTGGCAGCTACAGCTCCTGGAATGGCTGCTGTCACCTTGCTGATGCCCGAGTGGGCTGGGCCAGGAGCCTGAGAGGGGCAGCAGCTCCTGCGAGTGGGGATTTTCCCTCCACTCCTCCTCATGGCAGGAGCCACGTTCCAGGCAGCCTCACCTCTGGAGGAGAAAGCCTGGAAGTAAACCTGGGATGTTTGGGCAGTGCTTGCAGCAATAACAGCCATTTCCCATTGCCCTCAGGAAAAGATGATTTAGGTAGGGTTTAAAGTAGGTGATTTTGAGTTTAGGATGGCTCCCTTTGAGTCCTGTGTGGCTGTATGTGGTCACCCTACAAATAAATGTGTATTAATTAGTGGAGACAAAAATAAAGGCTAATTGGATAGCTTCTTTTTGTTTCTTTGAACTTCTTAGGTATCCCAAACTTGCACCGAAGCACCCCGAGTCGAACTCTGCAGGAAATGATGTCTTTGCAAAATTCTCTGCGTTTATAAAGAACCCAAGAAAAGATGCAAATGAAAGTAGGTACTGCAGTCCTGTCATCAGCCCTGGGAGGGAGAAACCAGACCTGTGCAGCTGTAGGACACTGCTGGAGATGTCCCATTTCCAGCTCAGGGATTTTCCAGAGCATGGAGGCTGTGGAAATCGGCACCTGTTCCCTCTTTTAGTCGAGGATTCCCAGCATCGGTGAAAGCAGATACTGCTGTCACCATGGGAGCACCAATTCCAGCCTCTCCTCATTCCTTTGGCTCTGGGGTCTGTGAGGCTGCACCTTCCCCACAGCTTTGCCAAAAGCACAGCCCTCTGGAAGTGAGAGATTCCCTATGTCCATAAATATTGAGGACTCCAGCCCCTTGGCACATCCCTAAAGCAGGACCCTCATGACCACCATGGACTTGCCCTAGGCTGGAGGAGGGCAGGGTTAGATTAAATATTAGGGAGAAATCCTTTCCTGTGAGGGTGGTGAGGCCCTGGCACAGGTAGGTTGTGGTCTCCCATCCCTGGAAGTGTCCAAGGCCAGGCTGGACAGGGCTTGGGGCACCCTGGGGTAGAATAGAATGCATAGAATATTCTTGGTTGGAAGGGACCCACAAGGATCATCAAGTCCAACTCTTAAGTGACAGTGGAAGGTGTCCCTGCCCATGGCACGGGGTGGCACTGGATGAGCTTTGAGGTCCCTTCCAACTCAAACCATTCCAGGATTCTGTCTCTCCTTCAGCTCTCAGGCCTGTTCCCTGGGCTGGCTTTGTACAGCCCAAAGTGGCATCCCAGGGACTTGCTGTTGTCACTCCAGCTGTGCTGCCCTACCTGTGGGCAAGCACTGGCCCCGTGGCTCCCCAGGCAGGAGTCAGTGTGAAGGCAGAGCCAGGCCACGGTGCCAAACCCCGCCCCACAGAGGGTTTGAGGAGCCATTCCTGGTAACACAGCCCCAGGGTGGTTTTTCCCAGAACTCCCTTTAGCTCCTTAGAGCCCTTATCCCAGCATTAAGGTTTAAGCCTAGGATGAAGGAATTGCAGGAGTTGGCACAGCCAGATGTCTGGGTTGCTGCCAGGAGGCAGGATGCAGGAGTTGCTTGGTGCCACAGGGCCCTTGGTACAGGCTTCAACGATCTTTTTATTCTCTTAACCCAGATTTGGAAAAATCCTTGCTTAAAGCCCTGAAGAAGCTGGACAACTATTTAAATAGCCCCTTGCCTGATGAAATCGATGCTTACAGCACGGAGGAGATCACTGTTTCCAGCCGGAAATTCCTGGATGGAGATGAGCTCACTTTAGCGGATTGCAACCTCCTACCAAAGCTCCACATAATCAAGGTTTGCCTTTGCTTTTTTAGCCTCCTGGAGGGAAGGGAAGCACAGCAGCTTAAATCCTTTTCTAGAAGGCAGAGGGATCCTTTCTCTCTCCTGAGGCCACACCCATGGACACTGAGGCCATTTCCTTTCAGCACAGCCGGGCAGATGCTCACTTTGGTGGTTGTAGGTGTGGAGGAGCTGTGTCGTGTCTGTGCTGTGACTGCAGTGGCTGAGCTGCTCACAGCCACAGGGATGAAATGAGCGCTGGATTCAGGGCTGCAGAGAAGTGTTCTCCTCTGCATGTCACATGCAAAGTGCGCATGACCACAGCCAAGGAAGGTTAGATTGTACTGTCCACCCCAATTTCTGTCTCTCCCATGTTTAATCTCCAATTCTGGCTTTGCTGAGAATCCCCACTGGTACCAGTCAGGGTGACAGGGTGCCCTCCACCCGCTGCCTCCCAGGTAAGGCTCCACACCTCCTCTTGCAGGGCTGTGGAGCATCCACACACACCTGAACAGCTCCAGTGACCTGGGACTGGTGTTGTCATAGCCCAGAAGGCTGGAGAGGGATTTTTCATAAGGGCATGGAGTGACAGGACGAGGGGGAATGGCCTTGAGCTGAAGGAGAGAAGGGTTAAATAGGATATCTGGAAGAAATTCCTCCCTGTGAGGGTGGGCAGGCCCTGGCACAGGGTGCCCAGAGCAGCTGGGGCTGCCCCTGGATCCCTGGCAGTGCCCAAGGCCAGGCTGGACATTGGGGCTTGGAACAGCCTGGGACAGTGGGAGGTGTCCCTGCCCATGGCAGGGGTGGAATAAGATGATCTTTAAGGCCCCTTCTGACCCAAACCATTCTGTGATTCTACTCTGGAAGAGAAATGACCACACTGGAATGTCATTGGTTTTCAAACAAACAAACAAGGTCACTTCAGGAAGTTTCCTGTTAGACTCCTGCTTTGTCAGAGGAAGAGTCGCTTTCCGACACCTCCACAAGTGAAAACTTTGCCCAGACTTCTCCTGGTTGATGCCATTGCAGAGAGCAGCCCGGGATGAGCCTTTTCCCCTGCTCAGGCATGGCAAATCCTGGGAGGCAGCCAGGGCCAGCACGGGGAGAATCCCCTTGGGTCAGGTGAATGTCTGGAGAAGGACAGAGGAGGAATGTCACACTGTCACATCACTCTTGCTGCCTGCAGGCAGGGATTAGGGATCAGCCAAGAGCTGTTTTCCCTGATCACTTGAAATTAAGGATTTAAATACAAAATACAAATTTTTCCTGTTTCAGTGAAAGTTTCCAAGTATGGGCCAATTTATTCCTGTAGGATTATGCTGTTAATTCGGGCTTAAGTTTGCTGGTTTAACCTGTGTCTCTTCCAGTATGTTCTACTGATCCATGTAGCTTTGCATATCTTTAGCTAGATATAGATATACACACACCAAACAAATCTTTTACAGTGAGTTCAGCAGCTTTCTTCATCCCATATCTTCTTCTTAGGTCTTTCCCTCTTCTTCCCCTTTGTTGCCAACAACACCAGACTCACATACTGGAAATGAAAAATGGGCATAAAGAGTAGGCTTGGGATGTTTGGGGGTTTTGCAGATTATATGTGTAATGATATTTTACTTTTTTTTCTTTTTTTCTTTCAATGAAAGGTTGTTGCAAAAAAATACCGAAATTTTCATTTTCCACCTGAAATGACAGGGATTTCGAGATACTTGAAAAATGCATACGCAAGAGATGAATTTACAAACACGTGCCCTGCTGACCAGGAGATTGAATACGCATATTTGGATGTGGCAAAGAGAATGAAGTAACCAGAAGATGCCTCTGTTTATTGCTTCTGTGATGGGCAACAGCCAAGCTGGAAAAGCAAAAACCAGCAGAGATTCTGCAGTGTGATTTTAAGTTCTGCTATTGGCCAATCCTTGTATAATGATTGTATTGCATTATTTACTCCTTCTTAAATGATGCGTGTGTGTTTGTGTGTCTTGCGCACTGGAATGTCGGTTGTCCATTCCAAGGAAAAGGCATCCATCAATAGTAAAGAGTTGTAGGATTTAGGGAAGCAATATAAGTCACACACTTAGAGCAATACCACAGACTAAAGCACTGAATTTTGAGAAGAAAAAGCCCTGCTTGAATACCTTAAACCTGTCATTAGTGCTGCCTCTGGTCTCTGTTTCACATTTATTACCCAACTTCACCTTTGATTGCATGGTTTCTCTTTGCTTCACTGCTCTGACCCAGAAGCCCCTGATTGAGCTGGAGGGAGCCCAACCTGCAGGTGGGACCACATCTGACATTTCCCAAGCCTCTCGTCTGGGCTGGAGCCCTGCAGGGCAGCTCCACCAAGAACAATTCCTCTTCCCATTGCAGGAGTCTCCTTTGTTGAGGGAGAGAAAGAAAGAGAATTCCTGCCTTCCCCTCTCAGGGCTGGATTAGTCCTCGAGCTTCCCTCTTGGTGCTCCCAGAGAGAGAGAGACACTGGCATTGGGTATTGGGCAAGGGAGGAGGGAGACACTTGGTTGTTGCTGTACACAGAAAAAATGAGTGAACATCCAGTCCTAAATACTCATGGGATTTCTTTGTCCTCCTTCAGGGATCCTTATTTGGTTTTGGAAAGGAAAGAGGAGCAGGAGAGGGCCTAAGAAAAGAACAATCCTTGTGTACCCTCTGACAGGAGGGGGCAGCTGGGGGGTCGGGCTCTGCTCCCAGGGAACAGGGACAGGACAAGAGCAAATGGCCACAAGCTGTGCCAGGGGAGGCTTGGGTTGGACAGCAGCAGGAATTTCCCCATGGAAAGGGAGCTCAGGCCTTGGAAAGAGCTGCCCAGGGAGGTTTGGAGTGCCCATCCCTGGAGGTGTCCCAGGAAGGGCTGGAGGTGGCACTCAGTGCTCTGGGCTGGGGACAAGGCGGGCATCGGGCACAGCTGGGCCTGGCTGGGCTGGGAGGGCTTTTCCAGCCTCGGGGGTTCTGGGATTCTGTAGAAGTTATCCTACAGAAGAAGGAAAACTTAATCCCGGAGAAAGCCCCTGCCCTGGAGAAGCACAGGAGCAGCCCCGAGGCTGGACGTGCCAACACCGGGCTCCAGCCACAGCTGCTCGGCACTGAGCCCTGCGGGGCTGCCCAGGAAGAGCAGAACAGCCCCAGTGCTCCGCTGCTGCTCCATTGCTGGGTGGGCGGCGATTTGGGGTCTTTGGCTGCACAGCCCTGTCCAGCTGCTCCCACAGGGATGTGTCAGGAACAACACAGAGCTGCTGCTGCCTCAGCTGCGGCTGCACCGGGGGAACCCCTCCCGCCCGGCACAAGGCTGCTCAGGGCAGGCAGGACTGGTGAGGAACACACCCAGCCTGGCTCCAGGGACTGAACTCTGAGGGGGTTTTCGGAAGGAATTCTTCCCTCTGAGGGAGGAGAGGCCCGGGCACAGGGTGCCCACAGCAGCTGGGGCTGCCCCTGGATCCCTGGAAGTGTCCCAGGCCAGCTTGGACACTGGGGCTTGGAGCCACCTGGGACAGTGGAAGGTGTCCCTGCCCACGTGTCACGATCAGGTGAGGGAGAGATGCCTCTGCCCCACTTAAGGGCAAATGAGACCAGAGGACGGCAACATTGGGATCTTACCCAACAACACAGACTTGATTTCTCAAGAAGTGGGAGGGAGCGAGGGAGAAAGAAAGAGCAAACACCTGTCAGAGAGGGGGAGACACAGAGGCAGAGATAATCAGCTGGAACTACATGAGCTTTAAGGCCCCTGCCAGCGCCACCCGTTCTGTCGCTGGAGAAGTCGGACGGGCTCCAGAAGTGACCCCATGGCTGCTTTCTGCTGCGCAGCTGCTGCCCCCAGGGGCCTCACTGGGACTGAGTTTGAAAACACATCAGTTCCTCTGAGAGACAAGAAATGAAATCTGTAGACTCTTTTCTTATGCCTTACAAATTTTATTAGCAAATATACAAATTTTTCCATAATTTGAACAGTGTTCTATCTTTGCTTATGTCCTGGGAAATTATAATCTATTTTATTACAGTATATTGTGTATTCATGTTTTTATATCATAGACTGTAATATAAAGATTCAATAAATACTAATTATTTGCTGATTTTACTTATTCATTAGATTTGTCTTCATTTATCTATCCTTAAATTATTCTTCATATTCCCCTTATTCTTACTACTCTTCTTCTTTTCTTCTTCTATGTAGATATAAATTCAAATTCTTATTCCTCTTCTTTTTCTAAGTATTTTTAAATTCTTATTACAATTCTTCTTTGTAGTTTTAAAGTATTCTTCTTCCTGTTCTTCGTCTTCTTCGTCCTCGTCTTCCTGTTCCTGTTTCTGACCCAGCTCCCAGTGGTGCCAACCATTATGGTGCAGAGGGGAAGGAAGAGGACAAACATGACAGATGCCAAGGACTCTCCCAACAGAAATAGGGCAATGACCAACCAGGGGCCCCATGGACTCCACGTCATCTCTTGCATTCAATGTCGGTGACAATGTGCTTTCCAGAGGGAAACACTGCAGCATCCAAGAGCTGTCCCAAGGGGACAACATCTGCAACAAACCCTTGGGCTTGGTGGATGATGAGGACCCCCTGGAGGGACCCAGCTGTTCCAGGCACGTGGGCGCAGAGGCGGCAGCAGAGGCAGCCCGTGCCCTGCCCAGCGCCTCTCCTGCCCCGCAGGGTCCCACAGAAACCAAGCCAGTGGCTGCTGCCCCGGCCGGAGCTGCTCAGCAGGACGAGCCTCTGAGCCTCTCGCTCCGGAGGAGGAAAAGGCAGCAGCTCCTCCTTTTGTCAGTGAGGAGAGGACATCACTAGGGACAGAGAGCCCACTCGCTGTCCGATTCGATACTGCGGCCAGCAGCCCGGCTCGGCTGTACGTGAACCAAAACATCACCAGTGAGACCCTGAGCAAGGCTCTGCTGGAGATCCAGGCACTGAGGCAGCAGCGGGAGGCACGGGATGCCCTGGAACCATGGATTGCTGCAGAAAGGGAAGCAGCAGTTAGAGCAGCAAGGGAAGAGAGCCCGGTGCCTGCCCCGCACAGCTCGCCCAGCCCCTCGCCCGCCCCGCTGGGAGCCCAGGCCCTCAGGGAGCAGCAGGAGGGGACAGCAGCAGGGTCAGTGCTGGCACTGCAGGAGAGGATGGAGGACTCGGATGAGGAAATGAAATATTGGCAGCTCCTGGATGATCTGGAGTCACTCACAGGACAGAGCACTTCGTCCAGAGAGGGGATCCCAGTGCTCGCCACCTGTGAGGCCTCGGTTGAGTGCCCGGCACTGGAGCCGTGCAGCCAAGGGCCGGTGCCTGCCCCGCACAGCTCGCCCAGCCCCTCGCCCGCCCCGCTGGGAGCCCAGGCCCTGCGCGGGCAGCCGGCTGCCCCCAGGAAACGTCCCTCCCGCTTCAGGCGGGCGCTGCGGGCGCTGCGGGGGCTGTGCCCGTGTCCCTGCCTGGTGCCACAGCCGGAGGAGTAGCACACACAGGGCACCCACAGCAGGGATCGCTCCCAGAGCCTCCCTCCCTGCGGGGCTGCGGCACACCCGGGGCTGCCGGCACCACTGGGAGCTGGGTCACAAACAGCAACAGGAACGACGAGGACGAAGAAGACAAAGATGGAGAAGACAAACGCTAAGAAGACGATGAAGATATTGAAGAAGAGCAATAGGAATAAGAATTTAGGATGAAGACATGGACAAGAAGAAAGGGTACCCCAAGTCCCAGCTTCTGGAATCCAATGTTGTGTCATGGTCACCAGTTTGGTTGCAGCAGGAATCTGCACAGGAGGCATTTGTACTGTGACAACAGGAGCAACTCTGATTTTGCTCCTTGCGTGCTGCCATGCAGCCTCGGAGAGGAGAGATGCTTTTGAGCACGTGTGAATCCTCCACTTGTTCCACATTGACTCTGAAGCTTTGTACCCAGCTGTTGGTTTTTTCCCGACCTTGCACATTTTAGCTTCAACGTTTGCAAAAGCAAGCAGATCACAGGGAACAAGAAATTTAAAAGTTTTAAAAAGCAAGAGCAACAAGTGACAGAACTGCAGAAGAAAGATTTTTTAATAGAATAGTTTTTCTTTTTTTATATCTCTTGTCAGTAGAGATGCTGCTCCTAACTACCTCTCTCTGACTTTTGACCCACATGTATTTCTAATTATAACTTTCTAGTATTTGTTATGCTTTTGAAGCCCACGTACAACAGAGGAGTGCCATCGATAGTAGTTTTCTCTCCCAAACAGGCTAAAGCACTCGTTTCTTTCTGCCGAAGAGGCGGAACCCCGTGTGTTTCGTGTGCCATCGCACAGCCCGGCGCCGGTATCTGCACAGGGCCTTTAGGGCCTGGGGCAGCCGTGTGGCGATGCTGCCGCAGCCGAGCCCAGCCCTTGGGGCCGCTGTCCGTGTGCATTTGGAAGCGCACGGACACAATTCCCAGCCCCGTCCGGCTTTGTGCTTCATGTTCCTGTTGCCTGTGCGGGCGGAGCGGGGCCGGCGGGAGCCGCGCTCCCCTCAGAGCCCCTGAGGGCGGCAGCAATGGCGGCGCCGCTCCCTCAGCGCCCGGGCCCGGCCCCGGCGGGCGGGGAGCGCTCGGCAGCGCCCTGGTGGCAGCAGGGCCCGAGCCCCGGCCCCGGGCTCTGTCCCCGAGGCGCCGCACAGGCGAGGGGAGACCTGCAAGAGTCGCTGCCTGAGGCATTGCCCCGGCCCTGGGGCGGCACCTGGCCCCTGGCCTTGTGGGACCGCGCGAGCTTCTCGTGCTCCCACTTCTCAATGACGTGAAGAAATTCAGCCAAATTAAATTTAACAAAGAAATAGATGTTATTCTGCGGCCGAAAGATCGGTCACACAGAAAGCCAGGATCGAGGAAAGCAACTCGGAGTCCGGGGTCGGAGCTGGGTGAACACGCACAGATCTGATCTCTATCGCACCAGACCTCCCAAGTTCACGGGTGCTGCTTCGGCTGGTCCCTTCTTATACAGTTTTTGGGCAGAGTCCGAATTAATTCTATTTTCCTCATAATTTTAGCATATTCCTGAAGTTTTCTTGTCCCGGAGTTGGGCTGCCCAAAGCCTTTCCTGGGTCTGATCAATTGTCCATCCTGGGTGATGAGTGGGCCATTTCTGGCGATGGAAGGGCCATCTCTGGTGATGGATGGGCCATCTCTGGTTCCTGGAACAGTTATTTTTAGTTCCCGGAATGTCCGATTCCTTATCAGATGAGATGTAGATATCAGAAGGTGGTAATCAAATCATCATGGTGCAAATGTCCCGGTGATAAGATCTAACCCCACCGAGGTGGAATCCATTCACTGTGAGAGAACTTCTTTTAGTGTTGAGAAATTTTTCTCTCAGCCACGCTGGTGGAGGGATTTTGAAACTCTGTCTCTACATGGTCTGATTACATTCCAGTTTTATACATAATAGCACGAATTACATACTTTATTTATAACACCAAGCTTGTCCGGGTGCCTGTGGATGGCCCCGTCCTTGCGCGGTGCCCCTGCCCCGCTCAGCTTCCCGTCCCCTGCAAAGGCGCCGAGGGCGCACTCGGAGCCGCCGGGTGCCATTGCTAAAGGCGCTGGCGAGCCCCGGGGCCCAGGCAGAGCCCTGAGGGACAGCCCTGGTCCCCGGCCTCCCGCGGGATGCGGAGCCGCTGCCCACGAGTCCCTGGCACGTCCGTGCGGCCAATTCCTCGTGCCCTGCACAGCGCAGCCTGCAAACGCAGGGCTCTGCAGCGTGGGGCTGGGGCTGTCGTGTGGGAGCGTGGCCAAAGGCGCTCAGGGCTCTGGGCACAGCAGGGGCCGCAAGGCCACGAGTCCGGGGCTGTTCCAAGCCAGTTCCTCTCCGCCCCGATGTTTTTGGGGTGCCGGGGATGGCTCTTTGTGACCCAGGCGTGGGGTGTCAGGGCCCTTTGTGATGTGGGACATGGTGGTGGCCAGAGACCCTTGTGACATCAGAGAGCCCGGCCCTGGCTGAGGGTATCTAAGGGACGCAGAGCCCTGCGGTGCCCATCACAGGAGCGCCGTTCTCTGAGGAGGAAGCAGCTCCCTGTGCTCGTCTGCTCTAGAGAGCAAAGGAGATTACTGAGAACATGGAGAAGGAGAAGGGGAACCCCAACTCCCAGCCCGCCCAAGGCCAACTGCTGAGCCTGCGGAGGAGGCCAGGAGTGAGGGATGAGGCAGGAAGGAGAGGCCAGTGGACAGAGAGGGTCAGGATCTTTGCTCTGCCAAGAGAGCCCTCTCCGTCCCACGCCGCCTCCTCCTCACCGACGCACATCAAGCTGCCGCCAGTGCACCTCGGGGAGCCAAAGGTGGGACCCAGAAAGCTCCAACACCTCAAGGTCCCACAGGTGGAGCTCGGGCGGCCGCGGGCAGCGCCGCAGGGCAGCCGGAGCCAGGCCCTGTCCCTCGGTGGGGACACGCTGCCACCGCTGCCGCCTCTGCCACAGCTGGCACCGCTGCCACCACGGCCCTGCCTGGTGAGCCCCAGGGACACTCGGAGCCGGGACACAGAGCTGGGGAGTGCAGGGGAGAAGGGGCCTCAGCCCCGCAGCCCCTGTCCTTGGCAGCCATACACCCCCGTGCCCAGGGTGTTCTTGCCCCTGCTCATGGTGGCCCAGGAGGGCACAGCCCGAGTGTCCCCGAGCTCGCAGCTGCTGCCTGTGCTGCCCATTCCCTCGGGGACTCCTGCCATGGAGTGCAGCGTCAGGGGCACGGCTGTGGAGAAACAAGATTCCCGACAGGAAAATGACAGCGAGCTGTCCCAAGGGGAAAACAGCAGCGAGCAGGAGCTGTCCCCAGTGACAGAAGACAGCGAGCCCTTCCCAGGGGACAACACCACTGACCCAGAGCTGTCTGAAGCAGAAGATGACAGCGAGCTCTTCCCAGGGGACAGCACAAGTGACGAGGAGCTGTCTGAAGTGGAAGATGACATCGAGCTCTTCCCAGGGGACAGCAACACTGACCCGGAGCTGTCTGAAGTAGAAGATGACAGCGAGCTCTTCCCAGGGGACAGCAGAAGAGATGAGGAGCTGTCTGATGTGCAAGATGACATCGAGCTCTTCCCAGGGGACAGCAACGCTGACCTGGAGGTGTCTGAAGTGGAAGAGGCCATCGAGGCCATTCCACAGGACAGTAGAAGTGACCAGGAGCTGTCCCCAGTGGAAGAGACCATCGAAGTTGTTACAGGGGGCAGCACAAGTGACCTGGAGATCTCTGAAGTGGAAGAGGCCATCGAGGCCATTCCAGGGGACAACACAAGAGACCAGGAGCCATCCCCAGTGGAAGAGGCCATCGAGGTCATTCCACAGGACAGCCCAAGTGACCAGGAGCTGTCTGAAGTGGAAGAGACCATTGAGGCCATTCCAGGGGACAGGACAAGTGACCGGGAGCCGTCCCCAGTGGAAGAGGCCATCGAGGTCATTCCCGGGGACAGCACAAGTGACGAGGAGCTGTCCGAAGTGCAAGAGACCATCAAAGTTGCTACAGGGGGCAGCAAAAGTGACCAGGAGCTCTCTGAAGTGGAAGAGGCCATCGAGGTCATTCCACAGGACAGCCCAAGTGACCAGGAGCTGTCTGAAGTGGAAGAGACCATCGAGGCCATTCCAGGGGACAGGACAAGTGACCGGGAGCCATCCCCAGTGGAAGAGGCCATCGAGGCCATTCCACAGGACAGCACAAGTGACCGGGAGCTGTCTGAAGTGGAAGAGACCATCGAGGCCATTCCAGGGGACAGGACAAGTGACCGGGAGCCATCCCCAGTGGAAGAGGCCATCGAGGATATTCCACAGGACAGCACAAGTGACCGGGAGCCGTCCCCAGTGGAAGAGGCCATTGAGCTCTCACCAGGGGATAGCACAAGTGATGAGGAGCTGTTCCAATGGGAAGAGGACATCGAGGTCTTTCCTGGGGACAGCACAAGTGATGAGGAGCTGTCTGAATTGGAAGAGGCCATCGATGTCATTCCAGGGGACAGCATGAGTGATGAGGAGCTGTCCGAAGTGGAAGAGGTCATTGAGGTCATTCCACAGGACAGCACAAGTGACCGGGATTTGTCCCAATGGGAAGAGGCCATCGAGGTCATTCCACAGGACAGCATGAGTGACCAGGAGCTGTCCGAAGTGGAAGAGGCCATCGAGGTCATTCCAGGGAACAGCCCGATTGACACAGAGCTGTCCGAAGTGGAAGAGGCCATCGAGGTCATTCCAGGGGACAGCCCGAGTGACCCAGCACTGTCCCCAGTGGACGTGGCCATCCCCGATATGGACCGAGAGCTTTCCCGGTGGGCAGCTGCTGCCCCGGCCGGAACTGCAGAGGTGGAGGAGCCCCCCAAGCCTCTCGCTCCAGAGGAGGAAAAGGCTCCAACTCCTTCTGTAATGAGTGAGGAGCGGCCATCAATAGGGACACAGAGCCCACCCAGCGTCCCCTTCAACAGCCCGGCCAGCAGCCAGGCTTCAGCGTACCAGGAGCAGAACATCACCGGGCACATGCTGAGCCAGGCGCTGCTGGAGCTGCTGGAGCTGAGGCAGCAGCGGGAGGAAGAGTATGCCCTGCAACAATGGATGGCTGTAGAAGCAACAGGTACAGCCCAAGGGGAAGAGAGCCCGGTGCCTGCCCCGCACAGCTCGCCCAGCCCCTCGCCCACCCCGCTGGGAGCCCAGGCCCTCAGGGAGCAGCAGGAGGGGACAGCAGCAGGGTCAGTGCTGGCACTGCAGGAGAGGATGGAAGACTCAGATGAGGAAATGAAATATTGGCAGTTCCTGGATGACCTGGAGCCTTTCCTGGTGAGAGACCCGGAGCGGTCCGAGGGGGAAGGTGAGGAAGAGGCAGAGCTGTCCCTGGGAGAAATTAATAACTCCCAAGAAATGTCCCAGGGGAAAGAGTGCCCTGAGCAGGAGACGTCCCAGGAAGTGTCCGACTGGGAAGAATACTTGGAGCAAGGGCTGTCCCAAGGAGATGTCAACAGCTGTGAAGAACTTTCCTACTGGGAAGAACACATTGGCCAAGACCTTTCCCAAGGGGAAACCTGCATTGGCCAAGACGTGTCCAGAGGGAACGGCAGCAGACCCTCAGCACAGTCCAGCTGGGAAGATGACAGCGACAAGGAGCTCGTGCAGGAGATCTGGGAAGAGGAGACCGAGCACGGCATCGGGACCAAGCCCTTGCACCCAGAGGACGACGAGTGGGACGAGCTGGGTGTCCTGGAGCTGCCCCCAGAAGAGCAAAACCGGGGAGGTTTTGCGGCACTGGGGCTCCCAGTGCCTGTCCCCCGTGAGGCCTGGGTTGAGGGCCCGGCACCGGAGCCGTGCAGCCCAGGGCCGCTCTGTGCCTCGCCCGCGGCCCTGCAAGGCCGAGGCCCCGTGGGACGCGCGGCTTCTCCTGCCCTCGAGGAGCCGGTGCCAGAGGCAGGGACAGAGAGCCCGGTGCCTGCCCCCAGGAAACGTCCCTCCCGCTTCAGGCGGGCGCTGCGGGCGCTGCGGGGGCTGTTCCGGTGCCCCTGCCTGGCGCCACAGCCCGAGGACTGAAGCAGACAAGGAGGAGGATGAAGACGATGAAGGCAAAGAGGAAGAAGACAAAGAAGACAAAGACGAAGAATCGGATGAAGATGACGAGGACAACAAAGAAGAAGACGAAGACGAAGAAGACGGAGAAGATGAAGAAGATGAAGAGGACGAAGAAGACGAAGAAGACGGAAGAGACTTATTTAACAATACATAGAAGGAGAATAGTAATAAGGATTTAAAAATACATAGAAGAAGAAGAGGAATAGGAATAGGAATAAGAATAAGAATTTAAAAATAGTTAGAAGAAGAAGAGTAATAGGAATAAGAATTTAGAAATACATAGAAGAAGCAGAGAAGAGGAGTAGTAAGAAGGAGAATAAGAAGAATAAGAACACAAAAGTGAAGATAAAATGTAATAGATAAGTAAAATTAGGAAATAATTTCTTTCATTACATATTGCATCTTTATATTACAGTCTGTGAAATAAAAACATGAATATACAATTTGTTGTAATTGCAATACATTCTAATTTCCCAGGAAACAACCAAAGAAAGACAGGACACTGTTCCATTGCTGGAGAATTTGTGTATTTTCTAATAAAGCGTGCAAGGCACAAGAAAAGAGTGCCCGGGTTTCACTGCTCGCCTCTCAGAGGTACCGATGCATTCTCACACTCAGCCCCAGGGAGTCCCTGCGAGCAGCGGCTGCTCAGCCCCAGCGGCAGCGGGAGAGCTCCCGGCCGGGCCGGCAGGGCAGGGCTGTCCCTGCTCGCCCAAGGCGAACGAAAGCCGCCCGCGGAGCCCGGCTGGCAGAGAGCTGTGCTGGGAACGCCTTTGCAGCGGGGCTGCGCAGCCGGGACAGCGGAGCCGCCGCAGCCGCGCTCCGGCGCTGAGCACGGCCAGGGAGCCGAGCTGCCTTAGGAAGGAGCGCGAGTGTGGCGTGGGCAGGGAGGAACGGCTGCTGCTGCCCAGGCTCGCTGCGCCTGGAAAGTGCTGGGAAGGCTCTTCTCACCATTCGCACTTCTCTTCTGCACACAAAGGATCCGCCGGAAGGAACTTGCAGGTGCCCCTGTGCCTAAAGCCTCGCCCCTCTGCTCCCCTGTCCTGGCCCAGGGCCTGCTCAGCAGAAAGCAGCCGTGGGGTCACTTCTGGAGCCCGTCCGACTTCTCCAGCGACAGAACGGGTGGCGCTGGCAGGGGCCTTAAAGCTCATGTAGTTCCAGCTGATTATCTCCGCCTCTGTGTCTCCCCCTCTCTGACAGGTGTTTGCTCTTTCTTTCTCCCTCCCTCCCTCCCTCGCTCCCTCCCACTTCTTGAGAAATCAAGTCTGTGTTGTTGGGTAAGATCCCAATGTTGCCATCCTCTGGTCTCATTTGCCCTTAAGTGGGGCAGAGGCATCTCTCCCTCACCTGATCGTGACACGTGGGCAGGGACACCTTCCACTGTCCCAGGTGGCTCCAAGCCCCAGTGTCCAAGCTGGCCTGGGACACTTCCAGGGATCCAGGGGCAGCCCCAGCTGCTGTGGGCACCCTGTGCCAGGGCCTCTCCTCCCTCAGAGGGAAGAATTCCTTCCGAAAACCCCCTCAGAGTTCAGTCCCTGGAGCCAGGCTGGGTGTGTTCCTCACCAGTCCTGCCTGCCCTGAGCAGCCTTGTGCCGGGCGGGAGGGGTTCCCCCGGTGCAGCTGCAGCTGAGGCAGCAGCAGCTCTGTGTTGTTCCTGACACATCCCTGTGGGAGCAGCTGGACAGGGCTGTGCAGCCAAAGACCCCAAATCGCCGCCCACCCAGCAGTGGAGCAGCAGCGGAGCACTGGGGCTGTTCTGCTCTTCCTGGGCAGCCCCGCAGGGCTCAGTGCCGAGCAGCTGTGGCTGGAGCCCGGTGTTGGCACGTCCAGCCTCGGGGCTGCTCCTGTGCTTCTCCAGGGCAGGGGCTTTCTCCGGGATTAAGTTTTCCTTCTTCTGTAGGATAACTTCTACAGAATCCCAGAACCCCTGAGGCTGGAAAAGCCCTCCCAGCCCAGCCAGGCCCAGCTGTGCCCCATGCCCACCTTGTCCCCAGCCCAGAGCACTGAGTGCCACCTCCAGCCCTTCCTGGGACACCTCCAGGGATGGGCACTCCAAACCTCCCTGGGCAGCTCTTTCCAAGGCCTGAGCTCCCTTTCCATGGGGAAATTCCTGCTGCTGTCCACCCTGAGCCTCCCCTGGCCCAGCCTGAGGCCGTTCCCTCTCCTCCTGTCCCTGTTCCCTGGGAGCAGAGCCCGACCCCCCAGCTGCCCCCTCCTGTCAGAGGGTACACAAGGATTGTTCCTTTCTTAGGCCCTCTCCTGCTCCTCTTTGCTTTCCAAAACCAAATAAAGATCCCTGAAGAATAACAAAGAAATCCCACATGAGCTGTTGGGACTGGATGTTCACCAATTTCTTCTGTCTAAAGGGACAACCAAGTGTTTCCCTCCTCCCTTCCCAATATCCAACAGCAGAGAGTCCCCAGGCCAGCGTTCCTCTCTCTGGGAGCACAGGAAGGAAGTTTGAGGACTTATCCAGCCCTGAGAGGGGAAGGCAGGAGTTTTCTTTCCTTCCTCCCTTCCTCTCTTCCTTCATCCCTTTCCTCCCTTTCTTCCCCTTCTTCCCCTTTCTTTCTCTCTCTCTTTCTCCCTCTCTCTCTCTTTGGTTCTTTTGTTCTTTCTTTTCCACACCAAAGGAGGCTCCTGCAATGGGAAGAGGAATTGTTCTTGGTGGAGCTGCCCTGCAGGGCTCCAGCCCAGAGGAGAGGCTTGGGGAAGAACACGGTCAGGTGCACCAAGAGCTGTGGGAATGGGAAGAACGTGTGACAGCCCAAGAGGTGTCCCAGTGGGAAGCAAATGAGAGAGGGCAGCAGGAGTTGGAACGGGAAGAGGATGAGAGATGCCACGAGCTGTCCCTACGGACAGATGTGAGAGCCCCAGAGGATTCCCAATGGGACGATGTCCGAGAGCTGGCCCAGAGGGAAGAGCGAGTGAGCAGCCAGGAGCTGTCCCCATGGGGCCCTGACATCAGCTCCAAGATCTGGGACAGAGCCTTGAGCCCCGTGAGTGAGGAGGAGCCCCAGCCTTGTCCCCCAGAGGGGCCCGGCTCTGCCAGCCCCGTGGGCACAGCGGTGGCAGCAGAGGCAGCGCCTGCCCTGCGCAGCGCCTCTCCTGCCCCGGGCAGTGCCACGGAGGCCGAGCCGGCAGCTGCTGCCCCGGCCGGAGCTGCAGAGGAGGAGGAGCCCCAGAGCCCACCCAGCGTCCCCTTCAACAGCCCGGCCAGCAGCCAGGCTTCAGCGTACCAGGAGCAGAACATCACCGGGCACATGCTGAGCCAGGCGCTGCTGGAGCTGCTGGAGCTGAGGCAGCAGCGGGAGGAAGAGTATGCCCTGCAACAATGGATGGCTGTAGAAGCAACAGGTACAGCCCAAGGGGAAGAGAGCCCGGTGCCTGCCCCGCACAGCTCGCCCAGCCCCTCGCCCGCCCCGCTGGGAGCCCAGGCCCTCAGGGAGCAGCAGGAGGGGACAGCAGCAGGGTCAGTGCTGGCACTGCAGGAGAGGATGGAGGACTCGGATGAGGAAATGAAATATTGGCAGCTCCTGGATGATCTGGAGTCACTCACAGGACAGAGCACTTCGTCCAGAGAGGGGATCCCAGTGCTCGCCACCTGTGAGGCCTCGGTTGAGTGCCCGGCACTGGAGCCGTGCAGCCAAGGGCCGGTGCCTGCCCCGCACAGCTCGCCCAGCCCCTCGCCCGCCCCGCTGGGAGCCCAGGCCCTGCGCGGGCAGCCGGCTGCCCCCAGGAAACGTCCCTCCCGCTTCAGGCGGGCGCTGCGGGCGCTGCGGGGGCTGTGCCCGTGTCCCTGCCTGGTGCCACAGCCGGAGGAGTAGCACACACAGGGCACCCACAGCAGGGATCGCTCCCAGAGCCTCCCTCCCTGCGGGGCTGCGGTACACCCGGGGCTGCCGGCACCACTGGGAGCTGGGTCACAAACAGCAACAGGAACGACGAGGACGAAGAAGACAAAGATGGAGAAGACAAACGCTAAGAAGACGATGAAGATATTGAAGAAGAGCAATAGGAATAAGAATTTAGGATGAAGACATGGACAAGAAGAAAGGGTACCCCAAGTCCCAGCTTCTGGAATCCAATGTTGTGTCATGGTCACCAGTTTGGTTGCAGCAGGAATCTGCACAGGAGGCATTTGTACTGTGACAACAGGAGCAACTCTGATTTTGCTCCTTGCATGCTGCCATGCAGCCTCGGAGAGGAGAGATGCCTTTGAGCACGTGTGAATCCTCCACTTGTTCCACATTGACTCTGAAGCTTTGTACCCAGCTGTTGGTTTTTTCCCGACCTTGCTCATTTTAGCTTCAACGTTTGCAAAAGCAAGCAGATCACAGGGAACAAGAAATTTAAAAGTTTTAAAAAGCAAGAGCAACAAGTGACAGAACTGCAGAAGAAAGACTTTTTAATAGAATAGTTTTTCTTTTTTTATATCTCTTGTCAGTAGAGATGCTGCTCCTAACTACCTCTCTCTGACTTTTGACCCACATGTATTTCTAATTATAACTTTCTAGTATTTGTTATGCTTTTGAAGCCCACGTACAACAGAGGAGTGCCATCGATAGTAGTTTTCTCTCCCAAACAGGCTAAAGCACTCGTTTCTTTCTGCCGAAGAGGCGGAACCCCGTGTGTTTCGTGTGCCATCGCACAGCCCGGCGCCGGTATCTGCACAGGGCCTTTAGGGCCTGGGGCAGCCGTGTGGCGATGCTGCCGCAGCCGAGCCCAGCCCTTGGGGCCGCTGTCCGTGTGCATTTGGAAGCGCACGGACACAATTCCCAGCCCCGTCCGGCTTTGTGCTTCATGTTCCTGTTGCCTGTGCGGGCGGAGCGGGGCCGGCGGGAGCCGCGCTCCCCTCAGAGCCCCTGAGGGCGGCAGCAATGGCGGCGCCGCTCCCTCAGCGCCCGGGCCCGGCCCCGGCGGGCGGGGAGCGCTCGGCAGCGCCCTGGTGGCAGCAGGGCCCGAGCCCCGGCCCCGGGCTCTGTCCCCGAGGCGCCGCACAGGCGAGGGGAGACCTGCAAGAGTCGCTGCCTGAGGCATTGCCCCGGCCCTGGGGCGGCACCTGGCCCCTGGCCGTGTGGGACCGCGCGAGCTTCTCGTGCTCCCACTTCTCAATGAAGTGAAGAAATTCAGCCAAATTAAATTTAACAAAGAAATAGATGTTATTCTGCGGCCGAAAGATCGGTCACATAGAAAGCCAGGATCGAGGAAAGCAGCTCGGAGCCCGGGGTCAGAGCTGGGTGAACACGCACAGATCTGATCTCTATCGCACCAGACCTCCCAAGTTCACGGGTGCTGCTTCGGCTGGTCCCTTCTTATACAGTTTTTGGGCAGAGTCCGAATTAATTCTATTTTTCTCGTAATTTTAGCATATTCCTGAAGTTTTCTTGTCCCGGAGTTGGGCTGCCCAAAGCCTTTCCTGGGTCTGATCAATTGTCCATCCTGGGTGATGAGTGGGCCATTTCTGGCGATGGAAGGGCCATCTCTGGTGATGGATGGGCCATCTCTGGTTCCTGGAACAGTTATTTTTAGTTCCCGGAATGTCCGATTCCTTATCAGATGAGATGTAGATATCAGAAGGTGGTAATCAAATCATCATGGTGCAAGTGTCCCGGTGATAAGATCTAACCCTACCGAGGTGGAATCCATTCACTGTGAGAGAACTTCTTTTAGTGTTGAGAAATTTTTCTCTCAGCCACGCTGGTGGAGGGATTTTGAAACTCTGTCTCTACATGGTCTGATTACATTCCAGTTTTATACATAATAGCACGAATTACATACTTTATTTATAACATCAAGCTGGCCCGGGTGCCTGTGGATGGCCCCGTCCTTGCGCGGTGCCCCTGCCCCGCTCAGCTTCCCGTCCCCTGCAAAGGCGCCGAGGGCGCGCTCGGAGCCGCCGGGTGCCATTGCTAAAGGCGCTGGCGAGCCCCGGGGCCCAGGCAGAGCCCTGAGGGACAGCCCTGGTCCCCGGCCTCCCGCGGGACGCGGAGCCGCTGCCCACGAGTCCCTGGCACGTCCGTGCGGCCAATTCCTCGTGCCCTGCACAGCGCAGCCTGCAAACGCAGGGCTCTGCAGCGTGGGGCTGGGGCTGTCGTGTGGGAGCGTGGCCAAAGGCGCTCAGGGCTCTGGGCACAGCAGGGGCCGCAAGGCCACGAGTCCGGGGCTGTTCCAAGCCAGTTCCTCTCCGCCCCGATGTTTTTGGGGTGCCGGGGATGGCTCTTTGTGACCCAGGCGTGGGGTGTCAGGGCCCTTTGTGATGTGGGACATGGTGGTGGCCAGAGACCCTTGTGACATCAGAGAGCCCGGCCCTGGCTGAGGGTATCTAAGGGACGCAGAGCCCTGCGGTGCCCATCACAGGAGCGCCGTTCTCTGAGGAGGAAGCAGCTCCCTGTGCTCGTCTGCTCTAGAGAGCAAAGGAGATTACTGAGAACATGGAGAAGGAGAAGGGGAAGCCCAACTGCAAGCCCGCCCAAGGCCAACTGCTGAGCCTGCGGAGGAGGCCAGGAGTGAGGGATGAGGCAGGAAGGAGAGGCCAGTGGACGGAGAGGGCCAGGATCTTTGCTCTGCCAAGGGAGCCCTCTCCGTCCCACGCCGCCTCCTCCTCACCGACGCACATCAAGCTGCCGCCAGTGCACCTCGGGGAGCCAAAGGTGGGACCCAGAAAGCTCCAACACCTCAAGGTCCCACAGGTGGAGCTCGGGCAGCCGCGGGCAGCGCCGCAGGGCAGCCGGAGCCAGGCCCTGTCCCTCGGTGGGGACACGCTGCCACCGCTGCCGCCTCTGCCACAGCTGGCACCGCTGCCACCACGGCCCTGCCTGGTGAGCCCCAGGGACACTCGGAGCCGGGACACAGAGCTGGGGAGTGCAGGGGAGAAGGGGCCTCAGCCCCGCAGCCCCTGTCCTTGGCAGCCATACACCCCCGTGCCCAGGGTGTTCTTGCCCCTGCTCATGGTGGCCCAGGAGGGCACAGCCCGAGTGTCCCCGAGCTCGCAGCTGCTGCCTGTGCCGCCCATTCCCTCGGGGACTCCTGCCATGGAGTGCAGCATCACTGTCACGGGTCTGGAGAAACAGGATTCCCGACAGGAAAATGACAGCGAGCTGTCCCAAGGGGAGAACAGCAGCGAGCAGGAGCTGTCCCCAGTGACAGAAGACAGCGAGCCCTTCCCAGGGGACAACACCACTGACCCAGAGCTGTCTGAAGCAGAAGATGACAGCGAGCTCTTCCCAGGGGACAGCACAAGTGACGAGGAGCTGTCTGAAGTGGAAGATGACATCGAGCTCTTCCCAGGGGACAGCAACACTGACCCGGAGCTGTCTGAAGTAGAAGATGACAGCGAGCTCTTCCCAGGGGACAGCAGAAGTGATGAGGAGCTGTCTGATGTGCAAGATGACATCGAGCTCTTCCCAGGGGACAGCAACGCTGACCTGGAGGTGTCTGAAGTGGAAGAGGCCATCGAGGCCATTCCACAGGACAGTAGAAGTGACCAGGAGCTGTCCCCAGTGGAAGAGACCATCGAAGTTGTTACAGGGGGCAGCACAAGTGACCCGGAGATCTCTGAAGTGGAAGAGGCCATCGAGGCCATTCCAGGGGACAACACAAGAGACCAGGAGCCATCCCCAGTGGAAGAGGCCATCGAGGTCATTCCACAGGACAGCCCAAGTGACCAGGAGCTGTCTGAAGTGGAAGAGACCATTGAGGCCATTCCAGGGGACAGGACAAGTGACCGGGAGCCGTCCCCAGTGGAAGAGGCCATCGAGGTCATTCCCGGGGACAGCACAAGTGACGAGGAGCTGTCCGAAGTGCAAGAGACCATCAAAGTTGCTACAGGGGGCAGCAAAAGTGACCAGGAGCTCTCTGAAGTGGAAGAGGCCATCGAGGTCATTCCACAGGACAGCCCAAGTGACCAGGAGCTGTCTGAAGTGGAAGAGACCATCGAGGCCATTCCAGGGGACAGGACAAGTGACCGGGAGCCATCCCCAGTGGAAGAGGCCATCGAGGCCATTCCACAGGACAGCACAAGTGACCGGGAGCTGTCTGAAGTGGAAGAGACCATCGAGGCCATTCCAGGGGACAGGACAAGTGACCGGGAGCCATCCCCAGTGGAAGAGGCCATCGAGGATATTCCACAGGACAGCACAAGTGACCGGGAGCCGTCCCCAGTGGAAGAGGCCATTGAGCTCTCACCAGGGGATAGCACAAGTGATGAGGAGCTGTTCCAATGGGAAGAGGACATCGAGGTCTTTCCTGGGGACAGCACAAGTGATGAGGAGCTGTCTGAATTGGAAGAGGCCATCGATGTCATTCCAGGGGACAGCATGAGTGATGAGGAGCTGTCCGAAGTGGAAGAGGTCATTGAGGTCATTCCACAGGACAGCACAAGTGACCGGGATTTGTCCCAATGGGAAGAGGCCATCGAGGTCATTCCACAGGACAGCATGAGTGACCAGGAGCTGTCTGAAGTGGAAGAGGCCATCGAGGTCATTCCAGGGAACAGCCCGATTGACACAGAGCTGTCCGAAGTGGAAGAGGCCATCGAGGTCATTCCAGGGGACAGCCCGAGTGACCCAGCACTGTCCCCAGTGGACGTGGCCATCCCCGATATGGACCGAGAGCTTTCCCGGTGGGCAGCTGCTGCCCCGGCCGGAACTGCAGAGGTGGAGGAGCCCCCCAAGCCTCTCGCTCCAGAGGAGGAAAAGGCTCCAACTCCTTCTGTAATGAGTGAGGAGCGGCCATCAATAGGGACACAGAGCCCACCCAGCGTCCCCTTCAACAGCCCGGCCAGCAGCCAGGCTTCAGCGTACCAGGAGCAGAACATCACCGGGCACATGCTGAGCCAGGCGCTGCTGGAGCTGCTGGAGCTGAGGCAGCAGCGGGAGGAAGAGTATGCCCTGCAACAATGGATGGCTGTAGAAGCAACAGGTACAGCCCAAGGGGAAGAGAGCCCGGTGCCTGCCCCGCACAGCTCGCCCAGCCCCTCGCCCGCCCCGCTGGGAGCCCAGGCCCTCAGGGAGCAGCAGGAGGGGACAGCAGCAGGGTCAGTGCTGGCACTGCAGGAGAGGATGGAAGACTCAGATGAGGAAATGAAATATTGGCAGTTCCTGGATGACCTGGAGCCTTTCCTGGTGAGAGACCCGGAGCGGTCCGAGGGGGAAGGTGAGGAAGAGGCAGAGCTGTCCCTGGGAGAAATTAATAACTCCCAAGAAATGTCCCAGGGGAAAGAGTGCCCTGAGCAGGAGACGTCCCAGGAAGTGTCCGACTGGGAAGAATACTTGGAGCAAGGGCTGTCCCAAGGAGATGTCAACAGCTGTGAAGAACTTTCCTACTGGGAAGAACACATTGGCCAAGACCTTTCCCAAGGGGAAACCTGCATTGGCCAAGACGTGTCCAGAGGGAACGGCAGCAGACCCTCAGCACAGTCCAGCTGGGAAGATGACAGCGACAAGGAGCTCGTGCAGGAGATCTGGGAAGAGGAGACCGAGCACGGCATCGGGACCAAGCCCTTGCACCCAGAGGACGACGAGTGGGACGAGCTGGGTGTCCTGGAGCTGCCCCCAGAAGAGCAAAACCGGGGAGGTTTTGCGGCACTGGGGCTCCCAGTGCCTGTGCCCCGTGAGGCCTGGGTTGAGGGCCCGGCACCGGAGCCGTGCAGCCCAGGGCCGCTCTGTGCCTCGCCCGCGGCCCTGCAAGGCCGAGGCCCCGTGGGACGCGCGGCTTCTCCTGCCCTCGAGGAGCCGGTGCCAGAGGCAGGGACAGAGAGCCCGGTGCCTGCCCCCAGGAAACGTCCCTCCCGCTTCAGGCGGGCGCTGCGGGCGCTGCGGGGGCTGTTCCGGTGCCCCTGCCTGGCGCCACAGCCCGAGGACTGAAGCAGACAAGGAGGAGGATGAAGACGATGAAGGCAAAGAGGAAGAAGACAAAGAAGACAAAGACGAAGAATCGGATGAAGATGACGAGGACAACAAAGAAGAAGACGAAGACGAAGAAGACGGAGAAGATGAAGAAGATGAAGAGGACGAAGAAGACGAAGAAGACGGAAGAGACTTATTTAACAATACATAGAAGGAGAATAGTAATAAGGATTTAAAAATACATAGAAGAAGGAGAGGAATAGGAATAGGAATAAGAATAAGAATTTAAAAATAGTTAGAAGAAGAAGAGTAATAGGAATAAGAATTTAGAAATACATAGAAGAAGCAGAGAAGAGGAGTAGTAAGAAGGAGAATAAGAAGAATAAGAACACAAAAGTGAAGATAAAATGTAATAGATAAGTAAAATTAGGAAATAATTTCTTTCATTACATATTGCATCTTTATATTACAGTCTGTGAAATAAAAACATGAATATACAATTTGTTGTAATTGCAATACATTCTAATTTCCCAGGAAACAACCAAAGAAAGACAGGACACTGTTCCATTGCTGGAGAATTTGTGTATTTTCTAATAAAGCGTGCAAGGCACGAGAAAAGAGTGCCCGGGTTTCACTGCTCGTCTCTCAGAGGTACCGATGCATTCTCACACTCAGCCCCAGGGAGTCCCTGCGAGCAGCGGCTGCTCAGCCCCAGCGGCAGCGGGAGAGCTCCCGGCCGGGCCGGCAGGGCAGGGCTGTCCCTGCTCGCCCAAGGCGAACGAAAGCCGCCCGCGGAGCCCGGCTGGCAGAGAGCTGTGCTGGGAACGCCTTTGCAGCGGGGCTGCGCAGCCGGGACAGCGGAGCCGCCGCAGCCGCGCTCCGGCGCTGAGCACGGCCAGGGAGCCGAGCTGCCTTAGGAAGGAGCGCGAGTGTGGCGTGGGCAGGGAGGAACGGCTGCTGCTGCCCAGGCTCGCTGCGCCTGGAAAGTGCTGGGAAGGCTCTTCTCACCATTCGCACTTCTCTTCTGCACACAAAGGATCCGCCGGAAGGAACTTGCAGGTGCCCCTGTGCCTAAAGCCTCGCCCCTCTGCTCCCCTGTCCTGGCCCAGGGCCTGCTCAGCAGAAAGCAGCCGTGGGGTCACTTCTGGAGCCCGTCCGACTTCTCCAGCGACAGAACGGGTGGCGCTGGCAGGGGCCTTAAAGCTCATGTAGTTCCAGCTGATTATCTCCGCCTCTGTGTCTCCCCCTCTCTGACAGGTGTTTGCTCTTTCTTTCTCCCTCCCTCCCTCCCTCGCTCCCTCCCACTTCTTGAGAAATCAAGTCTGTGTTGTTGGGTAAGATCCCAATGTTGCCATCCTCTGGTCTCAGTTGCCCTTAAGTGGGGCAGAGGCATCTCTCCCTCACCTGATCGTGACACGTGGGCAGGGACACCTTCCACTGTCCCAGGTGGCTCCAAGCCCCAGTGTCCAAGCTGGCCTGGGACACTTCCAGGGATCCAGGGGCAGCCCCAGCTGCTGTGGGCACCCTGTGCCAGGGCCTCTCCTCCCTCAGAGGGAAGAATTCCTTCCGAAAACCCCCTCAGAGTTCAGTCCCTGGAGCCAGGCTGGGTGTGTTCCTCACCAGTCCTGCCTGCCCTGAGCAGCCTTGTGCCGGGCGGGAAGGGTTCCCCCGGTGCAGCCGCAGCTGAGGCAGCAGCAGCTCTGTGTTGTTCCTGACACATCCCTGTGGGAGCAGCTGGACAGGGCTGTGCAGCCAAAGACCCCAAATCGCCGCCCACCCAGCAATGGAGCAGCAGCGGAGCACTGGGGCTGTTCTGCTCTTCCTGGGCAGCCCCGCAGGGCTCAGTGCCGAGCAGCTGTGGCTGGAGCCCGGTGTTGGCACGTCCAGCCTCGGGGCTGCTCCTGTGCTTCTCCAGGGCAGGGGCTTTCTCCGGGATTAAGTTTTCCTTCTTCTGTAGGATAACTTCTACAGAATCCCAGAACCCCTGAGGCTGGAAAAGCCCTCCCAGCCCAGCCAGGCCCAGCTGTGCCCCATGCCCACCTTGTCCCCAGCCCAGAGCACTGAGTGCCACCTCCAGCCCTTCCTGGGACACCTCCAGGGATGGGCACTCCAAACCTCCCTGGGCAGCTCTTTCCAAGGCCTGAGCTCCCTTTCCATGGGGAAATTCCTGCTGCTGTCCACCCTGAGCCTCCCCTGGCCCAGCCTGAGGCCGTTCCCTCTCCTCCTGTCCCTGTTCCCTGGGAGCAGAGCCCGACCCCCCAGCTGCCCCCTCCTGTCAGAGGGTACACAAGGATTGTTCCTTTCTTAGGCCCTCTCCTGCTCCTCTTTGCTTTCCAAAACCAAATAAAGATCCCTGAAGAATAACAAAGAAATCCCACATGAGCTGTTGGGACTGGATGTTCACCAATTTCTTCTGTCTAAAGGGACAACCAAGTGTTTCCCTCCTCCCTTCCCAATATCCAACAGCAGAGAGTCCCCAGGCCAGCGTTCCTCTCTCTGGGAGCACAGGAAGGAAGTTTGAGGACTTATCCAGCCCTGAGAGGGGAAGGCAGGAGTTTTCTTTCCTTCCTCCCTTCCTCTCTTCCTTCATCCCGTCCCTCCCTTTCTTCCCCTTCTTCCCCTTTCTTTCTCTCTCTCTTTCTCCCTCTCTCTCTCTTTGGTTCTTTTGTTCTTTCTTTTCCACACCAAAGGAGGCTCCTGCAATGGGAAGAGGAATTGTTCTTGGTGGAGCTGCCCTGCAGGGCTCCAGCCCAGAGGAGAGGCTTGGGGAAGAACACGGTCAGGTGCACCAAGAGCTGTGGGAATGGGAAGAACGTGTGACAGCCCAAGAGGTGTCCCAATGGGAAGCAAATGAGAGAGGGCAGCAGGAGTTGGAACGGGAAGAGGATGAGAGATGCCACGAGCTGTCCCTACGGACAGATGTGAGAGCCCCAGAGGATTCCCAATGGGACGATGTCCGAGAGCTGGCCCAGAGGGAAGAGCGAGTGAGCAGCCAGGAGCTGTCCCCATGGGGCCCTGACATCAGCTCCAAGATCTGGGACAGAGCCTTGAGCCCCGTGAGTGAGGAGGAGCCCCAGCCTTGTCCCCCAGAGGGGCCCGGCTCTGCCAGCCCCGTGGGCACAGCGGTGGCAGCAGAGGCAGCGCCTGCCCTGCGCAGCGCCTCTCCTGCCCCGGGCAGTGCCACGGAGGCCGAGCCGGCAGCTGCTGCCCCGGCCGGAGCTGCAGAGGAGGAGGAGCCCCAGAGCCCACCCAGCGTCCCCTTCAACAGCCCGGCCAGCAGCCAGGCTTCAGCGTACCAGGAGCAGAACATCACCGGGCACATGCTGAGCCAGGCGCTGCTGGAGATGCTGGAGCTGAGGCAGCAGCGGGAGGAAGAGTATGCCCTGCAACAATGGATGGCTGTAGAAGCAACAGGTACAGCCCGAGGGGAAGAGAGCCCGGTGCCTGCCCCGCACAGCTCGCCCAGCCCCTCGCCCGCCCCGCTGGGAGCCCAGGCCCTCAGGGAGCAGCAGGAGGGGACAGCAGCAGGGTCAGTGCTGGCACTGCAGGAGAGGATGGAGGACTCGGATGAGGAAATGAAATATTGGCAGCTCCTGGATGATCTGGAGTCACTCACAGGACAGAGCACTTCGTCCAGAGAGGGGATCCCAGTGCTCGCCACCTGTGAGGCCTCGGTTGAGTGCCCGGCACTGGAGCCGTGCAGCCAAGGGCCGGTGCCTGCCCCGCACAGCTCGCCCAGCCCCTCGCCTGCCCCGCTGGGAGCCCAGGCCCTGCGCGGGCAGCCGGCTGCCCCCAGGAAACGTCCCTCCCGCTTCAGGCGGGCGCTGCGGGCGCTGCGGGGGCTGTGCCCGTGTCCCTGCCTGGTGCCACAGCCGGAGGAGTAGCACACACAGGGCACCCACAGCAGGGATCGCTCCCAGAGCCTCCCTCCCTGCGGGGCTGCGGCACACCCGGGGCTGCCGGCACCACTGGGAGCTGGGTCACAAACAGCAACAGGAACGACGAGGACGAAGAAGACAAAGATGGAGAAGACAAACGCTAAGAAGACGATGAAGATATTGAAGAAGAGCAATAGGAATAAGAATTTAGGATGAAGACATGGACAAGAAGAAAGGGTACCCCAAGTCCCAGCTTCTGGAATCCAATGTTGTGTCATGGTCACCAGTTTGGTTGCAGCAGGAATCTGCACAGGAGGCATTTGTACTGTGACAACAGGAGCAACTCTGATTTTGCTCCTTGCATGCTGCCATGCAGCCTCGGAGAGGAGAGATGCCTTTGAGCACGTGTGAATCCTCCACTTGTTCCACATTGACTCTGAAGCTTTGTACCCAGCTGTTGGTTTTTTCCCGACCTTGCTCATTTTAGCTTCAACGTTTGCAAAAGCAAGCAGATCACAGGGAACAAGAAATTTAAAAGTTTTAAAAAGCAAGAGCAACAAGTGACAGAACTGCAGAAGAAAGACTTTTTAATAGAATAGTTTTTCTTTTTTTATATCTCTTGTCAGTAGACATGCTGCTCCTAACTACCTCTCTCTGACTTTTGACCCACATGTATTTCTAATTATAACTTTCTAGTATTTGTTATGCTTTTGAAGCCCACGTACAACAGAGGAGTGCCATCGATAGTAGTTTTCTCTCCCAAACAGGCTAAAGCACTCGTTTCTTTCTGCCGAAGAGGCGGAACCCCGTGTGTTTCGTGTGCCATCGCACAGCCCGGCGCCGGTATCTGCACAGGGCCTTTAGGGCCTGGGGCAGCCGTGTGGCGATGCTGCCGCAGCCGAGCCCAGCCCTTGGGGCCGCTGTCCGTGTGCATTTGGAAGCGCACGGACACAATTCCCAGCCCCGTCCGGCTTTGTGCTTCATGTTCCTGTTGCCTGTGCGGGCGGAGCGGGGCCGGCGGGAGCCGCGCTCCCCTCAGAGCCCCTGAGGGCGGCAGCAATGGCGGCGCCGCTCCCTCAGCGCCCGGGCCCGGCCCCGGCGGGCGGGGAGCGCTCGGCAGCGCCCTGGTGGCAGCAGGGCCCGAGCCCCGGCCCCGGGCTCTGTCCCCGAGGCGCCGCACAGGCGAGGGGAGACCTGCAAGAGTCGCTGCCTGAGGCATTGCCCCGGCCCTGGGGCGGCACCTGGCCCCTGGCCGTGTGGGACCGCGCGAGCTTCTCGTGCTCCCACTTCTCAATGAAGTGAAGAAATTCAGCCAAATTAAATTTAACAAAGAAATAGATGTTATTCTGCGGCCGAAAGATCGGTCACATAGAAAGCCAGGATCGAGGAAAGCAGCTCGGAGCCCGGGGTCAGAGCTGGGTGAACACGCACAGATCTGATCTCTATCGCACCAGACCTCCCAAGTTCACGGGTGCTGCTTCGGCTGGTCCCTTCTTATACAGTTTTTGGGCAGAGTCCGAATTAATTCTATTTTTCTCGTAATTTTAGCATATTCCTGAAGTTTTCTTGTCCCGGAGTTGGGCTGCCCAAAGCCTTTCCTGGGTCTGATCAATTGTCCATCCTGGGTGATGAGTGGGCCATTTCTGGCGATGGAAGGGCCATCTCTGGTGATGGATGGGCCATCTCTGGTTCCTGGAACAGTTATTTTTAGTTCCCGGAATGTCCGATTCCTTATCAGATGAGATGTAGATATCAGAAGGTGGTAATCAAATCATCATGGTGCAAGTGTCCCGGTGATAAGATCTAACCCTACCGAGGTGGAATCCATTCACTGTGAGAGAACTTCTTTTAGTGTTGAGAAATTTTTCTCTCAGCCACGCTGGTGGAGGGATTTTGAAACTCTGTCTCTACATGGTCTGATTACATTCCAGTTTTATACATAATAGCACGAATTACATACTTTATTTATAACATCAAGCTGGCCCGGGTGCCTGTGGATGGCCCCGTCCTTGCGCGGTGCCCCTGCCCCGCTCAGCTTCCCGTCCCCTGCAAAGGCGCCGAGGGCGCGCTCGGAGCCGCCGGGTGCCATTGCTAAAGGCGCTGGCGAGCCCCGGGGCCCAGGCAGAGCCCTGAGGGACAGCCCTGGTCCCCGGCCTCCCGCGGGACGCGGAGCCGCTGCCCACGAGTCCCTGGCACGTCCGTGCGGCCAATTCCTCGTGCCCCGCACAGCGCAGCCTGCAAACGCAGGGCTCTGCAGCGTGAGGCTGGGGCTGTCGTGTGGGAGCGTGGCCAAAGGCGCTCAGGGCTCTGGGCACAGCAGGGGCCGCAAGGCCACGAGTCCGGGGCTGTTCCAAGCCAGTTCCTCTCCGCCCCGATGTTTTTGGGGGTGCCGGGGATGGCTCTTTGTGACCCAGGCGTGGGGTGTCAGGGCCCTTTGTGATGTGGGACATGGTGGTGGCCAGAGACCCTTGTGACATCAGAGAGCCCGGCCCTGGCTGAGGGTATCTAAGGGACGCAGAGCCCTGCGGTGCCCATCACAGGAGCGCCGTTCTCTGAGGAGGAAGCAGCTCCCTGTGCTCGTCTGCTCTAGAGAGCAAAGGAGATTACTGAGAACATGGAGAAGGAGAAGGGGAAGCCCAACTCCCAGCCCGCCCAAGGCCAACTGCTGAGCCTGCGGAGGAGGCCAGGAGTGAGGGATGAGGCAGGAAGGAGAGGCCAGTGGACAGAGAGGGTCAGGATCTTTGCTCTGCCAAGAGAGCCCTCTCCGTCCCACGCCGCCTCCTCCTCACCGACGCACATCAAGCTGCCGCCAGTGCACCTCGGGGAGCCAAAGGTGGGACCCAGAAAGCTCCAACACCTCAAGGTCCCACAGGTGGAGCTCGGGCAGCCGCGGGCAGCGCCGCAGGGCAGCCGGAGCCAGGCCCTGTCCCTCGGTGGGGACACGCTGCCACCGCTGCCGCCTCTGCCACAGCTGGCACCGCTGCCACCACGGCCCTGCCTGGTGAGCCCCAGGGACACTCGGAGCCGGGACACAGAGCTGGGGAGTGCAGGGGAGAAGGGGCCTCAGCCCCGCAGCCCCTGTCCTTGGCAGCCATACACCCCCGTGCCCAGGGTGTTCTTGCCCCTGCTCATGGTGGCCCAGGAGGGCACAGCCCGAGTGTCCCCGAGCTCGCAGCTGCTGCCTGTGCCGCCCATTCCCTCGGGGACTCCTGCCATGGAGTGCAGCATCACTGTCACGGGTCTGGAGAAACAGGATTCCCGACAGGAAAATGACAGCGAGCTGTCCCAAGGGGAGAACAGCAGCGAGCAGGAGCTGTCCCCAGTGACAGAAGACAGCGAGCCCTTCCCAGGGGACAACACCACTGACCCAGAGCTGTCTGAAGCAGAAGATGACAGCGAGCTCTTCCCAGGGGACAGCACAAGTGACGAGGAGCTGTCTGAAGTGGAAGATGACATCGAGCTCTTCCCAGGGGACAGCAACACTGACCCGGAGCTGTCTGAAGTAGAAGATGACAGCGAGCTCTTCCCAGGGGACAGCAGAAGTGATGAGGAGCTGTCTGATGTGCAAGATGACATTGAGCTCTTCCCAGGGGACAGCAACGCTGACCTGGAGATCTCTGAAGTGGAAGAGGCCATCGAGGCCATTCCAGGGGACAACACAAGAGACCAGGAGCCATCCCCAGTGGAAGAGGCCATCGAGGTCATTCCACAGGACAGCCCAAGTGACCAGGAGCTGTCTGAAGTGGAAGAGACCATTGAGGCCATTCCAGGGGACAGGACAAGTGACCGGGAGCCGTCCCCAGTGGAAGAGGCCATCGAGGTCATTCCCGGGGACAGCACAAGTGACGAGGAGCTGTCCGAAGTGCAAGAGACCATCAAAGTTGCTACAGGGGGCAGCAAAAGTGACCAGGAGCTCTCTGAAGTGGAAGAGGCCATCGAGGTCATTCCACAGGACAGCCCAAGTGACCAGGAGCTGTCTGAAGTGGAAGAGACCATCGAGGCCATTCCAGGGGACAGGACAAGTGACCGGGAGCCATCCCCAGTGGAAGAGGCCATCGAGGATATTCCACAGGACAGCACAAGTGACCGGGAGCCGTCCCCAGTGGAAGAGGCCATTGAGCTCTCACCAGGGGATAGCACAAGTGATGAGGAGCTGTTCCAATGGGAAGAGGACATCGAGGTCTTTCCTGGGGACAGCACAAGTGATGAGGAGCTGTCTGAATTGGAAGAGGCCATCGATGTCATTCCAGGGGACAGCATGAGTGATGAGGAGCTGTCCGAAGTGGAAGAGGTCATCGAGGTCATTCCACAGGACAGCACAAGTGACCGGGATTTGTCCCAATGGGAAGAGGCCATCGAGGTCATTCCACAGGACAGCATGAGTGACCAGGAGCTGTCCGAAGTGGAAGAGGCCATCGAGGTCATTCCAGGAAACAGCCCGATTGACACAGAGCTGTCCGAAGTGGAAGAGGCCATCGAGGTCATTCCAGGGGACAGCCCGAGTGACCCAGCACTGTCCCCAGTGGACGCGGCCATCCCCGATATGGACCGAGAGCTTTCCCGGTGGGCAGCTGCTGCCCCGGCCGGAACTGCAGAGGAGGAGGAGCCCCCCAAGCCTCTCGCTCCAGAGGAGGAAAAGGCTCCAACTCCTTCTGTAATGAGTGAGGAGCGGCCATCAATAGGGACACAGAGCCCACCCAGCGTCCCCTTCAACAGCCCGGCCAGCAGCCAGGCTTCAGCGCACCAGGAGCAGAACATCACCGGGCACATGCTGAGCCAGGCGCTGCTGGAGATGCTGGAGCTGAGGCAGCAGCGGGAGGAAGAGTATGCCCTGCAACAATGGATGGCTGTAGAAGCAACAGGTACAGCCCGAGGGGAAGAGAGCCCGGTGCCTGCCCCGCACAGCTCGCCCAGCCCCTCGCCCACCCCGCTGGGAGCCCAGGCCCTCAGGGAGCAGCAGGAGGGGACAGCAGCAGGGTCAGTGCTGGCACTGCAGGAGAGGATGGAAGACTCAGATGAGGAAATGAAATATTGGCAGTTCCTGGATGACCTGGAGCCTTTCCTGGTGAGAGACCCGGAGCTGTCCGAGGGGGAAGGTGAGGAAGAGGCAGAGCTGTCCCTGGGAGAAATTAACAACTCCCAAGAAATGTCCCAGGGGAAAGAGTGCCCTGAGCAGGAGATGTCCCAGGAAGTGTCCGACTGGGAAGAATACTTGGAGCAAGGGCTGTCCCAAGGAGATGTCAACAGCTGTGAAGAACTTTCCTACTGGGAAGAACACATTGGCCAAGACCTTTCCCAAGGGGAAACCTGCATTGGCCAAGACGTGTCCAGAGGGAACGGCAGCAGACCCTCAGCACAGTCCAGCTGGGAAGATGACAGCGACAAGGAGCTCGTGCAGGAGATCTGGGAAGAGGAGACCGAGCACGGCATCGGGACCAAGCCCTTGCACCCAGAGGACGACGAGTGGGACGAGCTGGGTGTCGTGGAGCTGCCCCCAGAAGAGCAAAACCGGGGAGGTTTTGCGGCACTGGGGCTCCCAGTGCCTGTGCCCCGTGAGGCCTGGGTTGAGGGCCCGGCACCGGAGCCGTGCAGCCCAGGGCCGCTCTGTGCCTCGCCCGCGGCCCTGCAAGGCCGAGGCCCCGTGGGACGCGCGGCTTCTCCTGCCCTCGAGGAGCCGGTGCCAGAGGGCAGGGACAGAGAGCCCGGTGCCTGCCCCCAGGAAACGTCCCTCCCGCTTCAGGCGGGCGCTGCGGGCGCTGCGGGGGCTGTTCCGGTGCCCTTGCCTGGCGCCACAGCCCGAGGACTGAAGCAGACAAGGAGGAGGATGAAGACGATGAAGGCAAAGAGGAAGAAGACAAAGAAGACAAAGACGAAGAATCGGATGAAGATGACGAGGACAACAAAGAAGAAGACGAAGACGAAGAAGACGGAGAAGATGAAGAAGATGAAGAGGACGAAGAAGACGAAGAAGACGGAAGAGACTTATTTAACAATACATAGAAGGAGAATAGTAATAAGGATTTAAAAATACATAGAAGAAGAAGAGGAATAGGAATAAGAATAAGAATTTAAAAATAGTTAGAAGAAGAAGAGTAATAGGAATAAGAATTTAGAAATACATAGAAGAAGCAGAGAAGAGGAGTAGTAAGAAGGAGAATAAGAAGAATAAGAACACAAAAGTGAAGATAAAATGTAATAGATAAGTAAATTAGGAAATAATTTCTTTTATTACATATTGCATCTTTATATTACAGTCTGTGAAATAAAAACATGAATATACAATTTGTTGTAATTGCAATACATTCTAATTTCCCAGGAAACAACCAAAGAAAGACAGGACACTGTTCCATTGCTGGAGAATTTGTGTATTTTCTAATAAAGCGTGCAAGGCACGAGAAAAGAGTGCCCGGGTTTCACTGCTCGTCTCTCAGAGGTACCGATGCATTCTCACACTCAGCCCCAGGGAGTCCCTGCGAGCAGCGGCTGCTCAGCCCCAGCGGCAGCGGGAGAGCTCCCGGCCGGGCCGGCAGGGCAGGGCTGTCCCTGCTCGCCCAAGGCGAACGAAAGCCGCCCGCGGAGCCCGGCTGGCAGAGAGCTGTGCTGGGAACGCCTTTGCAGCGGGGCTGCGCAGCCGGGACAGCGGAGCCGCCGCAGCCGCGCTCCGGCGCTGAGCACGGCCAGGGAGCCGAGCTGCCTTAGGAAGGAGTGCGAGTGTGGCGTGGGCAGGGAGGAACGGCTGCTGCTGCCCAGGCTCGCTGCGCCTGGAAAGTGCTGGGAAGGCTCTTCTCACCATTCGCACTTCTCTTCTGCACACAAAGGATCCGCCGGAAGGAACTTGCAGGTGCCCCTGTGCCTAAAGCCTCGCCCCTCTGCTCCCCTGTCCTGGCCCAGGGCCTGCTCAGCAGAAAGCAGCCGTGGGGTCACTTCTGGAGCCCGTCCGACTTCTCCAGCGACAGAACGGGTGGCGCTGGCAGGGGCCTTAAAGCTCATGTAGTTCCAGCTGATTATCTCCGCCTCTGTGTCTCCCCCTCTCTGACAGGTGTTTGCTCTTTCTCCCTCCCTCCCTCCCTCGCTCCTCATCCCACTTCTTGAGAAATCAAGTCTGTGTTGTTGGGTAAGATCCCAATGTTGCCATCCTCTGGTCTCAGTTGCCCTTAAGTGGGGCAGAGGCATCTCTCCCTCACCTGATCGTGACACGTGGGCAGGGACACCTTCCACTGCCCCAGGTGGCTCCAAGCCCCAGTGTCCAAGCTGGCCTGTGGACACTTCCAGGGATCCAGGGGCAGCCCCCAGCTGCTGTGGGCACCCTGTGCCCGGGCCTCTCCTCCCTCAGAGGGAAGAATTCCTTCCGAAAACCCCCTCAGAGTTCAGTCCCTGGAGCCAGGCTGGGTGTGTTCCTCACCAGTCCTGCCTGCCCTGAGCAGCCTTGTGCCAGGGCGGGAGGGGTTCCCCCGGTGCAGGCCGCAGCTGAGGCAGCAGCAGCTCTGTGTTGTTCCTGACACATCCCTGTGGGAGCAGCTGGACAGGGCTGTGCAGCCAAAGACCCCAAATCGCCGCCCACCCAGCAATGGAGCAGCAGCGGAGCACTGGGGCTGTTCTGCTCTTCCTGGGCAGCCCCGCAGGGCTCAGTGCCGAGCAGCTGTGGCTGGAGCCCGGTGTTGGCACGTCCAGCCTCGGGGCTGCTCCTGTGCTTCTCCAGGGCAGGGGCTTTCTCCGGGATTAAGTTTTCCTTCTTCTGTAGGGATAACTTCTACAGAATCCCAGAACCCTGAGGCTGGAAAAAGCCCTCCCAGCCCAGCCAGGCCCAGCTGTGGCCCCATGCCCACCTTGTCCCCAGCCCAGAGCACTGAGTGCCACCTCCAGCCCTTCCTGGGACACCTCCAGGGATGGGCACTCCAAACCTCCCTGGGCAGCTCTTTCCAAGGCCTGAGCTCCCTTTCCATGGGGAAATTCCTGCTGCTGTCCACCCTGAGCCTCCCCTGGCCCAGCCTGAGGCTGTTCCCTCTCCTCCTGTCCCTGTTCCCTGGGAGCAGAGCCCGACCCCCCAGCTGCCCCCTCCTGTCAGAGGGTACACAAGGATTGTTCCTTTCTTAGGCCCTCTCCTGCTCCTCTTTGCTTTCCAAAACCAAATAAGGATCCCTGAAGAATAACAAAGAAATCCCACATGAGCTGTTGGGACTGGATGTTCACCAATTTCTTCTGTCTAAAGGGACAACCAAGTGTTTCCCTCCTCCCTTCCCAATATCCAACAGCAGAGAGTCCCCAGGCCAGCGTTCCTCTCTCTGGGAGCACCAGGAAGGAAGTTTGAGGACTTATCCAGCCCTGAGAGGGGAAGGCAGGAGTTTTCCTTCCGTCCTCCCTTCCTCTCTTCCTCCGTCCCTTTCCTCCCTTTCTTCCCTTTCTTCCCCTTTCTTTCTCTCTCTCTTTCTCCCTCTCTCTCTCTCTTCAGTTCTTTTGTTCTTTCTTTTCCACACCAAAGGAGGCTCCTGCAATGGGAAGAGGAATTGTTCTTGGTGGAGCTGCCCTGCAGGGCTCCAGCCAGAGGAGAGGCTTGGGGAAGAACAACGGTCAGGCGCACCAAGAGCTGTGGGAATGGGAAGAACGTGTGACAGCCCAAGAGGTGTCCCAGTGGGAAGCAAATGAGAGAGGGCAGCAGGAGTTGGAACGGGAAGAGGATGAGAGATGCCACGAGCTGTCCCTACGGACAGATGTGAGAGCCCCAGAGGATTCCCAATGGGACGATGTCCGAGAGCTGGCCCAGAGGGAAGAGCGAGTGAGCAGCCAGGAGCTGTCCCCATGGGGCCCTGACATCATCTCCAAGATCTGGGACAGAGCCTTGAGCCCCGGGAGTGAGGAGGAGCCCCAGCCTTGTCCCCCAGAGGGGCCCGGCTCTGCCAGCCCCGTGGGCACAGCGGTGGCAGCAGAGGCAGCGCCTGCCCTGCGCAGCGCCTCTCCTGCCCCGGGCAGTGCCACGGAGGCCGAGCCGGCAGCTGCTGCCCCGGCCGGAGCTGCAGAGGAGGAGGAGCCCCAGAGCCCACCCAGCGTCCCCTTCAACAGCCCGGCCAGCAGCCAGGCTTCAGCGTACCAGGAGCAGAACATCACCGGGCACATGCTGAGCCAGGCGCTGCTGGAGCTGCTGAGCTGAGGCAGCAGCGGGAGGAAGAGTATGCCCTGCAACAATGGATGGCTGTAGAAAGCAACAGGTACAGCCCAAGGGGAAGAGAGCCCGGTGCCTGCCCCGCACAGCTCGCCCAGCCCCTCGCCCGCCCGCTGGGAAGCCCAGGCCCTCAGGGAGCAGCAGGAGGGGACAGCAGCAGGGTCAGTGCTGGCACTGCAGGAGAGGATGGAGGACTCGGATGAGGAAATGAAATATTGGCAGCCTCCTGGATGATCTGGAGTCACTCACAGGACAGAGCACTTCGTCCAGAGAGGGGATCCCAGTGCTCGCCACCTGTGAGGCCTCGGTTGAGTGCCCGGCACTGGAGCCGTGCAGCCAAGGGCCGGTGCCTGCCCCGCACAGCTCGCCCAGCCCCTCGCCCGCCCCGCTGGGAGCCCAGGCCCTGCGCGGGCAGCCGGCTGCCCCCAGGAAACGTCCCTCCCGCTTCAGGCGGGCGCTGCGGGCGCTGCGGGGGCTGTGCCCGTGTCCCTGCCTGGTGCCACAGCCGGAGGAGTAGCACACACAGGGCACCCACAGCAGGGATCGCTCCCAGAGCCTCCCTCCCTGCGGGGCTGCGGCACACCCGGGGCTGCCGGCACCACTGGGAGCTGGGTCACAAACAGCAACAGGAACGACGAGGACGAAGAAAACAAAGATGGAGAAGACAAACGCTAAGAAGACAATGATGATATTGTGGAAGAGCAATAGGAATAAGAATTTAGGGTGAAGACATGGACAAGAAGAAAGGGTACCCCAAGTCCCAGCTTCTGGAATCCAATGTTGTGTCATGGTCACCAGTTTGGTTGCAGCAGGAATCTGCACAGGAGGCATTTGTACTGTGACAACAGGAGCAACTCTGATTTTGCTCCTTGCGTGCTGCCATGCAGCCTCGGAGAGGAGAGATGCTTTTGAGCACGTGTGAATCCTCCACTTGTTCCACATTGACTCTGAAGCTTTGTACCCAGCTGTTGGTTTTTTCCCGACCTTGCTCGTTTTAGCTTCAACGTTTGCAAAAGCAAGCAGATCACAGGGAACAAGAAATTTAAAAGTTTTAAAAAGCAAGAGCAACAAGTGACAGAACTGCAGAAGAAAGATTTTTTAATAGAATAGTTTTTCTTTTTCTATATCTCTTGTCAGTAGAGATGCTGCTCCTAACTACCTCTCTCTGACTTTTGACCCACATGTATTTCTAATTATAACTTTCTAGTATTTGTTATGCTTTTGAAGCCCACGTACAACAGAGGAGTGCCATCGATAGTAGTTTTCTCTCCCAAACAGGCTAAAGCACTCGTTTCTTTCTGCCGAAGAGGCGGAACCCCCGTGTGTTTCGTGTGCCATCGCACAGCCCGGCGCCGGTATCTGCACAGGGCCTTTAGGGCCTGGGGCAGCCGTGTGGCGATGCTGCCGCAGCCGAGCCCCAGCCCTTGGGGCCGCTGTCCGTGTGCATTTGGAAGCGCACGGACACAATTCCCAGCCCCGTCCGGCTTTGTGCTTCATGTTCCTGTTGCCTGTGCGGGCGGAGCGGGGCCGGCGGGAGCCGCGCTCCCCTCAGAGCCCCTGAGGGCGGCAGCAATGGCGGCGCCGCTCCCTCAGCGCCCGGGCCCGGCCCCGGCGGGCGGGGAGCGCTCGGCAGCGCCCTGGTGGCAGCAGGGCCCGAGCCCCGGCCCCGGGCTCTGTCCCCGAGGCGCCGCACAGGCGAGGGGAGACCTGCAAGAGTCGCTGCCTGAGGCATTGGCCCCGGCCCTGGGGCGGCACCTGGCCCCTGGCCGTGTGGGACCGCGCGAGCTCTCTCGTGCTCCCACTTCTCAATGAAGTGAAGAAATTCAGCCAAATTAAATTTAACAAAGAAATAGATGTTATTCTGCGGCCGAAAGATCGGTCACACAGAAAGCCAGGATCGAGGAAAGCAACTCGGAGCCCGGGGTCGGAGCTGGGTGAACACGCACAGATCTGATCTCTATCGCACCAGACCTCCCAAGTTCACGGGTGCTGCTTCGGCTGGTCCCTTCTTATACAGTTTTTGGGCAGAGTCCGAATTAATTCTATTCTTCTTGTAATTTTAGCATATTCCTGAAGTTTTCTTGTCCCGGAGTTGGGCTGCCCAAAGCCTTTCCTGGGTCTGATCAATTGTCCATCCTGGGTGATGAGTGGGCCATTTCTGGCGATGGAAGGGCCATCTCTGGTGATGGATGGGCCATCTCTGGTTCCTGGAACAGTTATTTTTAGTTCCCGGAATGTCCGATTCCTTATCAGATGAGATGTAGATATCAGAAGGTGGTAATCAAATCATCATGGTGCAAATGTCCCGGTGATAAGATCTAACCCTACCGAGGTGGAATCCATTCACTGTGAGAGAACTTCTTTTAGTGTTGAGAAATTTTTCTCTCAGCCACGCTGGTGGAGGGATTTTGAAACTCTGTCTCTACATGGTCTGATTACATTCCAGTTTTATACATAATAGCACGAATTACATACTTTATTTATAACATCAAGCTGGCCCGGGTGCCTGTGGATGGCCCCGTCCTTGCGCGGTGCCCCTGCCCCGCTCAGCTTCCCGTCCCCTGCAAAGGCGCCGAGGGCGCGCTCGGAGCCGCCGGGTGCCATTGCTAAAGGCGCTGGCGAGCCCCGGGGCCCAGGCAGAGCCCTGAGGGACAGCCCTGGTCCCCGGCCTCCCGCGGGACGCGGAAGCCGCTGCCCACGAGTCCCTGGCACGTCCGTGCGGCCAATTCCTCGTGCCCTGCACAGCGCAGCCTGCAAACGCAGGGCTCTGCAGCGTGGGGCTGGGGCTGTCGTGTGGGAGCGTGGCCAAAGGCGCTCAGGGCTCTGGGCACAGCAGGGGCCGCAAGGCCACGAGTCCGGGGCTGTTCCAAGCCAGTTCCTCTCCGCCCCGATGTTTTTGGGGTGCCGGGGATGGCTCTTTGTGACCAGGCGTGGGGTGTCAGGGCCCTTTGTGATGTGGGACATGGTGGTGGCCAGAGGACCCTTGTGACATCAGAGAGCCCGGCCCTGGCTGAGGGTATCTAAGGGACGCAGAGCCCTGCGGTGCCCATCACAGGAGCGCCGTTCTCTGAGGAGGAAGCAGCTCCCTGTGCTTCGTCTGCTCTAGAGGAGCAACGGAGATTATTGAGAACATGGGAGAAGGAGAAGCCCAACTGCAAGCCCGCCCAAGGCCAACTGCTGAGCCTGCGGAGGAGGCCAGGAGTGAGGGATGAGGCAGGAAGGAGAGGCCAGTGGACGGAGAGGGTCAGGATCTTTGCTCTGCCAAGGGAGCCCTCTCCGTCCCACGCCGCCTCCTCCTCACTGACGCACATCAAGCTGCCGCCAGTGCACCTCGGGCAGCCAAAGGTGGGACCCAGAAAGCTCCAACACCTCAAGGTCCCACAGGTGGAGCTCGGGCAGCCGCGGGCAGCGCCGCAGGGCAGCCGGAGCCAGGCCCTGTCCCTCGGTGGGGACACGCTGCCACCGCTGCCGCCTCTGCCACAGCTGGCACCGCTGCCACCACGGCCCTGCCTGGTGAGCCCCAGGGACACTCGGAGCCGGGACACAGAGCTGGGGAGTGCAGGGGAGAAGGGGCCTCAGCCCCGCAGCCCCTGTCCTTGGCAGCCATACACCCCCGTGCCCGAGGGTGTTCTTGCCCCCGCTCAGGGTGGCCCAGGAGGGCACAGCCCGAGTGTCCCTGAGCCCCTAAGCTGCTGCCTGTGCCGCCCATTCCCTCGGGGACTCCTGCCATGGAGTGCAGCGTCAGGGGCACGGCTGTGGAGAAGCAGGATTCCCGACAGGAAAATGACAGCGAGCTGTCCCAAGGGGAAAACAGCAGTGAGCAGGAGCTGTCCCCAGTGACAGAAGACAGCGAGCTCTTCCCAGGGCACAGCACGAGTGACGAGGAGCTGTCTGAAGTGGAAGATGACAGCGAGCTCTTCCCAGGGGACAGCACGACTGACGAGGAGCTGTCCCCAGTGGAGGAGGCCATCAAGGTCACTCCAGATGACAGCACAAGTGACATGGAGATATCTGAAGTGGAAGAGACCATAGAGGTCATTCCAGGGGACAGCACAAGTAATGAGCAGCTGTCTCCAGTGGAAGAGGCCATCGAGATCTTTCCCGGGGACAGCACAAGTGACGAGGAGCTGTCTGAAGTGGAAGAGGCCATCGAGGTCATTCCAGAGGACAGCCTGAGTGACCAGGAGCTGTCCAAAGTGGAAGAGGCCATCGAGACCATTCCACAGGACAGCACAAGTGATGAGGAGCTGTCCCCAGTGGAAGAGGCCGTCGAGGTCATTCCAGAGGACAGCGTGAGTGACCAGGAGCTGTCCAAAGTGGAAGAGGCCATCGAGGTCATTCCACGGGACACCATGAGTGATGAGGAACTGTCCGAAGTGGAGGAGGTCATCGAGGTCATTCCAGAGGACAGCCTGAGTGACCCAGACCTGTCTGAAGTGGAAGAGGCCATCGAGGTCATTCCACAGGACAGCACGAGTGACCAGGACCTGTCCGAAGTGGAAGAGGTCATCGAAGTAATTCCAGAGGACAGCCTGAGTGACCAGGACCTGTCCGAAGTGGAAGAGGTCATCAAAGTAAATTCCAGAGGACAAGCCTGAGTGACCAGGAGCTGTCTGAAGTGGAAGACGCCATCGAGGCCATTCCACAGGACAGCACAAGTGATGAGGGAGCTGTCCCCAGTGGAAGAGGCCATTGAGCTCTCACCAGGGGACAGCACAAAGTGGACGAGGAGCTGTCCGAAGTGGAAGAGGCCATCGAGGGTCATTCCAGGGGACAGCCCGCTGAGTGACCCAGCACTGTGCCCAGTGGATGGGGCCATCGAGCTCTTCCCAGGGGAAAAACAGCCGTGACAAGGAGCTGTCCCCAATGGAAAATGACAGTGAGCTCTCCAAAGGGGACAACAGGAGTTACAAGGAGCTGTCCCAGGGTGAAGAGAAGAATGAAGAAGAGGTGTCCCAAGGGGAGAGCGACAGTGGCAAAGAGCTGTCCCAAGGGGATAACTACGAGGATGAGAAGTTTTCCCCAGAAGATGACAATCATGACACAGAGCTGTCTTTTGGGGAAGGCTATGATGTCCAAGGCATGTCCCCATGGGAAGAAGACAATGACAAACAGTTCTCCGAGTGGGAAGAAGATGAGGACAAAGAGCTCTCCCAATGTGAAGAACATGAGGATGAAGAGCTCTCCCAATGTGAAGAACATGAGGATGAAGAGCTCTCCCACTGGATGAACATGACAACGAAGAGCGGATGAGGAGGGCCCTGCTCGGTGGTATGGAGAGAGATCAAACGCTCATCACTGAACTGTCAGAACTGGACGGGTGTCAAGCCATCAGAAGGTGCTGGAGTGGCTGGAAGCCAACTTCCCCGATGATTATGGACTTGAGGATGAGGAAGCTAAGAGACACCAAAGACTTGCATACAGAAATGTGGAAGGACAAGTTGGAGGCCCGACAGCAACGACCATTGGACTCCATGTCATCTCTTGCATTCAATGTCAGTGGCACATGCTTTCCAGATGGAGGCAATGTGGCTTCCAAGAGCTTGTCCCAAGGGGAAGATGCCATCCAGGACACCTGGAGCGAACCCTTGGGCCTTATGGATGATGAGGACTCCCTGGAGGGACCCAGCTGTTCCAGGCATGTGGGTGCAGAGGTGGCAGCAGAGGCAGCCCGTGCCCTGCCCAGCACCTCTCCTGCCCCGGGGCATCACATGGATGCCAAGCCAGCAGCTGCGGAGGAGGAGGAGCCTGAGCCTCTCGCTCCCGAGGTGACAGAGGCACAGAGCCAGGTCTCCAAGAAACGTCCCTCCGCTTCAGGCGGGCGCTGCGGGGCGCTGCGCAGGCTGTTCCGGTGTCCCTGCCTGGCGCCACAGCCGGAGGAGTAGCGCCCACGCCAGCGCCAGGCCGGGCCTGGGAGGTGGAGGCAGAGCAGCCCTTGGGCGGGACAAACGTCCCAGTTGTGGTTCCTGGAGATCAGCACAGGCCCAGCACAGCAAGTGCAGAATCGGGCCAACAAGTGGCCACGGATCGTAGGGGGGGACCAGGAGCACCAAAGACCCCAAGGCCACCGACCCTTTCCCAGAAGGGTCTGAAAGAACGGACTGTGCAAGAGACCCCATTTGCACAGAGGTGAGAAACCCATTGCAGGGTGGGGAACCCCAGTCCAGAAAAAGGGTACCCCCACCAAGCCTGTGACCCTGGACATCCCAACAGCTGGACTGTGGCTGGAACCCAGAGTGACATCCCCTCATCTGGAACCACGCTGGAACCAGCAGTGACGTCCCCTCAGCTGGAACCACGCTGGAACCAGCAGTGACGTCCCCTCATCTGGAACCACGCTGGAAGCAGCAGTGACGTCCCCTCAGCTGGAACCACGCTGAACTGGTGCCGTGAATATTTTTGTCTTTTCTTTTATACCCCTGTTACAGCTTTTTACAGCTCCTGTATTCTCAGTGCTTTTTGCCTACATTCTTGGCCTTGTTCGTTAAGCTGGGAGACTAAACATTTTAGAAGCTTCGTAGTTAGGGGTCAGTGTGCCCCAGACCCCAAGGTCCTCTCCAGAACACATTTTGTAAACTAAGATAGAAGCATCCAGGGGAAGGTTCCTTGGGGAGCGGGGCTCATTCGAGCCTCTCCTTGGGGAATTTTTGATAGATTAGTAATTAGTAAGACCTATAATGTTACACCAGATCTTTTGGGGTGGGCATTGCAGTGCGCATGGAGGTGCATTCAAACTGCACGTAGTGCACCTAAGGATCCTTAAAAGAGATACCAAGGTTGAAACACAGATATCGAAGGAAACATTAAGACTTTAATATTTTAGTTAAAGATAAGTTTTGCTAGAATTAGTTAGAGGAAGTACGTCCACCTGAGACTAATTAAGAGTTAATAAGAGTTAAGTTAGAAACAAGCTTTTAAGTTGCAGATAATTAATTAAATGCTTTTTTATATTTGTTTAGCTGTGTTTATAATAAGAACCAGAAAGCAGTGATAGATAGATCTAAAGAAATTTAAAACAATTGCTAATTTTTCCCATCTGGATACTATTCAGAAGTCATAAGGAAGAAACTGGATGTTCCCCAAGAGGCCATTTGTATTGTCAAAACCCAGAGAGGTGGAAAGTTCAGGTGAGGAAGAGCATTATTCCTTCATCTTCAAGACCACTCCTCAATTAATAATGATCCAATTTAGAAACTATACTAGGCATGCTTAATGACATTAAAGCTAATTTCCATACAAAGTGGAGAATAGGAGGGGTCATTGTTATAAATATGTATTTGTATTTTGGATATTCATAACTTTTGTGGATAAATGTAAGCGTTCATACCTGGACACTGCGCATTAGGAAGCTGTTCCACGCCGCTGTCCGGCGCCAGTAAAACATTCACTTTCTAACTCTGAACTGTTAGAGAGCTTTTGTCCGTCTCAGTTGGATATCGGTACTAGACCAATATTCATATTTGGCTACATCAAGGTAAAATCCCTTTTTCCCTTCTAACCGTGTCTCACTCTTGATTTTAAGACCAGGAAAAGGCATCAGAACCAGGAATGACGTCCTCTCATGTGGAACCATGCTGGGAACAAGGGGGACCTCCTGTCAGCCAGGACCACACTGGAACCAGGAGCCATCATCTCTTTTTCTCCCTCTTTTCTTGTCTTCCTTTCTCTCTCTCTGCCCCTCTTTAATTCACCCCTTCCTTTGTCTCTTCCCTTTCATCCTTTCCCTTTACCCTGTTATAAATTAAGTCGATAGTTTGTGCTGTTATGTATAAAAATTAACTGTAATTAAACGATACAGAGCCAGAGTTTCAAAGCCCCCCCACCAGCCTGGCTGAGAGGAAAATTTTACAACACTGCAGCAGTTGAAAAGGAAGTTCTTTCAGCACAGATGTAATCAATAGGTGAGGATTCCACCCCAGGCAGGGTTGGATCTTATCACCGGGACATTGACACTATGATGGCTTCATCGCTGTCTTCTGATCTCTACCTCTCAGCCCATAAGGAATTGGACATTCCGGGAACTCCACTGAGGGCTCCAGTCCGGGAACTCCATTGAGGGCTCCAGGAATCGAAGACAGACAAATTCATCACCGAAAATGGACAATTCATCAGACCCAGGAAATGCTTTGTGCAGCCCAACTTCGGGACAAGAAAACTTCATGGATGTGCTAAACTGCGGGAAGAACAGAACTAATTCGGACTCTGCCCAAGAACTGTATAAGAAGGAACCAGCGGAAGCAGCACCCGTGAACTTGGGGATCTGACACGACAGAGGTCGGATCTGTGTTCACCCAGCTCCCATCCCGGGCTCGGGGCTGACCTTCTTCCGATCGTGGCTTTCTGCGTGACCGATCTTTCAGGTGCGGAATAAAATCTATTTCTTTATTAAATTTAATTTGGCTGAATTTCTTTTATTTCAATCCCAAACTCACTGCCACGTGTTTTCATTGTAGGTCAGGGACTAGTGTAGCAGTTGTGTAGAAATAAGTAAAATTAATGAAATATTCATATATTAATAAAAGTAAGAGTGTTGATTTTTTTGTGGACACTCCAGCTTTTATCGCTCCTTTCATCCCTGAGCATTTACGATTCTTGGGTGCTTCCCTCCCCTTAGGGGTGGGGGATCACAACACGTTAATAAAAGCTGCTGCTTCTTACATTGCGCTTGTCTGTGCCTGGTCCACATCGGGAGCAAGGCGGGGGCTGGCAGCATAAAAAATCATGGAACCATGGAATCTGCTCTGCTGGAAGGGACCCCCAGGGATCACCCAGTCCCACCCCTGGCCCTGCACAGACCCCCCAGCAATCCCAGCCTGGGCATCCCTGGCAGCGCTGTCCAAACGCTCCTGGAGCTCTGGCAGCCTCGGGGCCGTGCCCATTCCCTGGGGAGCCTGGGCAGTGCCCAGCAGCCTCTGGGGGAAGAACCTTTCCCTGCTCTCCAGCCTGAGCCTGCCCTGGCCCAGCTCCAGCCGCTCCCTGGCTGCTGTCCCTGGCCCAGGAGCAGAGTTCGGAGCTTTAGGGAAGAGCGACTCATCTGCAGATTTCCTGACTCCATCTCTCTCTTCTCCAGCACTTCTCAGGAACGTGGCAGCACACAGGTAAACTTTAAACCCCCTGCATTTATTCTTGCATCATTTCACTTGCACAAGCCCAGTCTCAGCTGTGTCCAGCATTGCACAGCCCCACACCAGCTGTGCCACCACAGCTGGGAACGGCACCATGCCTCACACAGGGGGACACAGTTTAAGGACTCTTGTTTAGTTATACCTTGTCTGTAAATAGAATTGTTTAACCAGGGGTGACTGAGGAAACGACGTTCACAGCATCTGAAAGAAGTTAAAATTGCATTTTGAGAGACAGTGTTGCCTAATGCTTACCTATTACAAATGCCTTAAAAACCAAAAGGAGCCATCTTCACAGTACAGATATTTTACTAGGAGTAGCTAAATGTGATGTAAATGAACAGTACAAATTAATTGCATTTTCTTGAAATAAAGAGTAACTTTTTCTCCTATTTGGCCAGAGCATTTTTTATACTGCCTTTGTAATTTTTAGGTTCACATAAATTCTACAGACAGTAGAATTTTTCTCTGGTTTTCTTAAAAGAGAAGAAGATAAGGAAACAAATCCATACCATTTGTTTGGCAAAAAGCAAACTGTGCACTAAAAAGGCAGGGTGAAATGGGGGAGCAGCACCTCTCAGAGGGCAGGGAGGCCCTGGCACAGGGTGCCCAGAGCAGCTGGGGCTGCCCCTGGATCCCTGGCAGTGCCCAAGGCCAGGCTGGACATTGGGGCTTGGAGCAGCCTGGGACAGTGGGAGGTGTCCCTGCCATGGCAGGGGTGGCACTGGATGGGCTTTAAGGTCCCCCCAAAGCACCCTGTGATTCCCTGGAGAGCAGGGCCGGGACAGGGCCAAGCCTCTGGACGAGCACTATGGTCCCACACCCAACCTTCTCTTCCTCCTGTGTCACACCACAGTCCCCTTCCCACGGAGCAGCTCCCGGAACTGGGAGGGATTTCCCTTCCCATCCATCACCCTTTGGACACCCACCCACTTCTGGGGGGCACAGGGAGGGCAGAGCTCCTGCTGCTGCTCACCAAGCTCTGACCTTTTAGCTCTGTCCCTATTTCTTCTTTCTCCCCCTCTCCTGTGCTCAGAGCAGGGGCAGGAGCTGGGCCCAGGGGTTTGACAGGGGCTTGGAGGAAGCCCCAGCTCCCTTTGCTTGCACAGCACTGTCAGATCCCAGAACTGGTCCCAAAATCCAGGGGCAGCGACGCTTTGGCAGCTCCAGGCAGCCAAGGAACTGACCCACGGTCACAGCAGAGCCTTTGACAACTCTATCAAGTAATTAGGGCAGTTTACGAGATTGTCACTGCAGTTCTTTATTTTTTTAATGAGATCCTAAATATATCCCCCGACATACAGAAAAAATAATTTCCTGAAGACACTCCTTCTTTTAAAATATTGAAATGAACAAACAAAACCGGGTGCCTTTAAACGCTTTGCTGTGAGATGTACTCGGCATTTGACAATGACAACAGAGCTGTGCTTTTATATTGTATCTACAATAATCACATGTACATCTGTAAGCACGTACTGAACTCTGGATACAGCAGTGTGCACGGAGGACAGGAGTGGAGAGGCTGGACACAGCCAGGGTGGATGTGGGATGTACGTACAGAGCAAACCCTCAAAGCCATTTCCCCTGATTCCCAGCCTCTCCCTGTTCCAAGGGCTTTGACTGCAGGATTTGAATGAACTGAGATCTCACCGTGACAAGCACAGCAGTCTGGAACCACACACTGCTGTTGCAGTCAGAGTCTGGACTTGTCACATCTCACTTCTGAGAACATATGGAAGAAAAACCTCCATTATCCACAATGTTTCCCACCCCAGTCCTCCTCACATGTAACAAAAAGTGACTGAACTCTTTTTAAAGGGTAAAAAAATGGTCAAATGAGCGTTGAAAAGGTTCCCTCATAAAAACTCATGTTGAGAAAGTACTGAATAATTAAGTCCATCCAAAAAAAACTTGCTGCAATTTCTCAGCAATTTGGCTCAATGTCTTCCAGGTGCCCAAGTCCCTTCCCCAGCTCTGAGCAGCCTCTCCTGGCTTTCCAGACCAGCTTTCCATCAGCCCTGCCCCGGGCAGGCCCTCAGCATTTCTGAGCCAAGGCCAGCCTGGGGGTGTTTTGTTTTACAGCACTTCCGAGCGTGTTGCATTGGAGGGGCTGCCCAGGGAGGTTTGGAGTGCCCATCCCTGGAGGTGTCCCAGGAAGGGCTGGAGGTGGCACTCAGTGCTCTGGGCTGGGGACAAGGTGGGCATGGGGCACAGCTGGGCCTGGCTGGGCTGGGAGGGCTTTTCCAGCCTCAGGGATCCTGGGATTCTGGGATTCCAGGAAGCACAGTTCCATCTGGGAAGCCAACAGTGCCAATGTGCCATGGAGCTCCAAGGGCAAGTGAGCAAACAGCGACGCTGTCACCGGGGCATGGACACATCCTGTCCTCGATGCACAGGGACAGGATGAGCTTCCCCTTTAGGACTGGACCCATTATGAGGGATTCATCGGATATCTGTGAGCCAAACTCCAGCCTTTCCTCATCAATGTGTTTGAGTAACTCCTGCTGGCACTGACGGGAGTTAAACACTGCTGTGCATCGAGGGGAAGTGGGAAATCCCAAGCCATGGGGCTGGGAAGGTTCTTGTTCTGTCACAATTCCCCAAATGGTGCAATCGTACAGGCTGGTACAACAATTCCCTGGCAGTGTCCAAGGCCAGGCTGGACATTGGGGCTTGGAGCAGCCTGGGACAGTGGAAGGTGTCCCTGCCATGGCAGGGGTGGCACTGGGTGGGCTTTGAGGTCCCTTCCAACCCAACCCATTCTGGCATTCTGGGATGCTCTGATGTCCATGACAAGAGTTGCAATCTGAGAGGGGCCCCTGAGTGAAGGCTCCCCCAGTTGCAGCACCAGATGAGCCTCAGGCAGGTGCAGCTCCTTGGGGCTCCCTCCAAAACCCTCCCCAAGGTTCCTGCATTCCAGCCACGAGACTTTTTTGTCCTGTTGGCCAACTCAGGTGTCACTGTCATTGATGCTGGGGAAATGATACTATCAAAAAAGTGATGCTACTTGTGAAACACTGAAGTGAATGTTCACCCTGTTGGCAGCTACTGAGTAAAATTAGGACAGCAATAAAAGGTTAGACAATGACATTTAATGGTACTCCAGTAATAGATTTTATCACTTTCTTTAGCCTACCACAACAATGTGTATTTCATATACACTATATTTAATAAAATGTTTTGATATGGAATTAGGAAGGCATGGGTTTAGTACTATTTACATATATTAATTGAAACAATTTTCTTAACAACATTGAAAAATAGAAACTTAAAGTTCTCTTAACCGTGTTTTCAGCCAGTTAGTGGTAAACAAATGCATGCCTAGGAAGTCACACTCCCTCTAAAACGTGGTCAGTTGAAAGTTTCTAACTAAAGTGTGTATCTCTGTTTTGTTTCAAAAAATACATAAGTATGTCTGTCATTTCTGATACAAAATTCTACACTATCTTCAATAAATAAATAATAAAGCGATTCTGAAAAGTATGAAATGTAAACTTTGTTGTCCCTCCAACACACATTTTTTTCCCTTCCCATTGCTTGAAACATTACAGTGGTCTTTTAGGAAATTATAATACACAGACACTTCCCAGCACAGTTTACACTTATTACCATACTGACCTACCTACCTGTTATGGATATATCCTAATTTCCTAATGGAAACCAATAAGACTTGGAGTGCTAGAGAACACCGCCGACACAGGAGAGGTGGGAACCAGTACTGAAAGGACATGCAAGGAACACCAAAACCTAACAACAGCTCCACGAGAACGTTCACATGCGAATGACACGGGCTGGCACCTCCCATCCGGAATGAAGTCCTTACAAAAATACCAGTGGATGCGTGGCAGGGCATGAACAAAAGGAATCCCAGCAGAACAAAGAGGAATTTGACTCTCAGGGGTCTTTCTTCCCCCGAGTCCAGACTCAGCAAAGCACTCTCACGGTGCCTGAGGGAAAGCAGACGTCAGTGCCCGCCTGAAGCCGGGAGCTTTGCCAGACGGGGATGTGGGCCTGGACGTGCGTATCCATGGAGTGGAAGGGATGGAGAGCCCTGGCATTCCCCTGCTGGCTTTGGGTTCCCCACGCTGCACCACCACGAGCTCTCTGGTCACACCCAGCACCCGCCCTGCGGGAGCTGCAGGACGTGGCTGCCCCGAACCCCGGCACAGCTCCATAGCCGGGCACCACGGACTGCTTTGCAAACCAGGCTCTGCAGGCTGGAAATTCGCTTCCCGAGCTGGAGCCGTGATTGTTTCTTCTCCCTCACTGCAGGTGACGATCACCCCTGGGAGCAGCAGCAGTAAAGGAGTACCGAGAGGTACACATGACATCCAGCAGGGCTCTGTGCCTCACCCTTGGCTTCCTGTCCCAGCACTTCCAGTCCTCTGGACAACAGGGACTTCCAAAGGGAAGTGGGGTGGACTCTTCTGGAGTGCAATTCATCTCTGTGCAGAAGGTCTGGACATCTTTTATTTTCAGGGGCAACACGAGTTATGAAGTGGGATGTTCATAGAATCTTCTCTGTTTATAGATATAGACTATTTATTTTCTAAGTCTTTTCAGTACCATCATGAAGATCTTCAAAGATCTTGCTGCGAAACCGCTCCTTCCATTCATGTCACATTTACACCCCACTCTGCTGAGCAATAGGCACAGAACTCCTCAAGGGGGAAAACCCTGCAGAAATCCTCCAAAACACACCCACACTGCCTTCTCCATGGAAATTAAAGAGCAGGGCAACAGCCACCTCTGTGGTTTGCCAGCCATCCCAACTGCAGCACAAGGAACTACAGGGTTGTTTCACCAGCCCAGGGAACCAACGCCAAGTTCCACACAGAGAGATTGAGGGAGATCTCCTCACTAAATTGGGATTCATGTGTTCAGTGAGAATTATCAAGGCACAAAGATGTTCCTGTTTGCTTTGATAACCCTCTGACGTGTGAAGGGCGAGCAGTAGTTTCATGCTACACCAGCAAGGACTCGGTGACAGCTTCTGCAGACACCTCCTGCAGTGAACTCCGGCTGAATTCCGACATCCACCCCTCTCTCCTAAGGCTCATCAAACAGCTGCAGGTCCAGGCGCACCACGATCTCTCCTGTGGGGACTTCGTGCAGAAGGAGACACTTTGTAACTGGTCCCTTGGAACCCTGATCCTTCTTGATGTCTGCCACACGGATCTCTGTCCTGCCCAAAAAGTCTGGAATGCAAAAACACAGTGTGCTCAGGAAAGGGAAGGCAGAGTCTGCAGAAGGACCTGAACTTCCACCCACACACAACAGAAGAGAAAACAAGCCTTCAGTCCAACTCTACTCGTGCACTTGAAGAGGGCCAAAGGCTGCCAAGCTGCATAGAAGGGGATTTAGCCAGACCATGTTAAACAGCAGCAGCATTAAAAATGGGGCCATAAGTGGAAAATCCAACTATAGAATTCACAGCTGCCTTGGTTCAGGGACTTCTTGATTTTATGATATGTTAGAAGAAGACCAAAAGTTGCTGAACAGTTCAACCTGTGAAGCCTCTGGAGATGACAGAGCCAAGCAGGGCATCAGCCCAGCAATGAGGTCAACGGGCCAGTACCAGTCCCATCCAAACACTGCCTGAGAGATCACGACTCCAGAATACACCCTGTGATGCTCCACATGTTTATTCCAGCTCATGAAATAAGAATGAGAGAGGCTGTGGACTCCCCATCCCTGCAAGTGTTCAAGGCCACTCTGGATGGGGCTTGGAGCAGCCTGGGATAGTGGAAGGTGTCCCTGCCCATGGAAGGGGTTGGAACTGGATGATCCTTAAGGTCCCTTCCCACCCAAAACCGTTCCATGATTCTATTGGGTTTGGAATCCTGGGCTCATTTTATATAACAGGAAGGCATTTCTCTTCCTCCTGCAGGAACCCATCCATGTGCAAGCAGCATCCAGAGCTTTCTGGAGTCTTAGCAGGATTACAAACCACACTTTAGTTGTTGTCAATCGCACAAGAAAAGGAACTCTCAAAACCCAGAGGGAGCTGGACTCTTTTTGTGCTGATACTGGGGTGGAGCAAGGGTAAGTTGACTCCCAAATATGCAAAGGGAGTCAAATCTGGGGTGTCTTTAAAGATCATCTCCCAGCCCAGCCCATTCCCCCTGATTTCCCTCAGCAGGACTGCACCTCCTCAGAACAGAGCTTTGCAAGCGCCCTTGGCAGGGGCAGCCCCATACGCACCATCCGGGGAGAACTGGTCCCGCTCAAACACCGTGATGCACAGCACGTCCTGCTCCAGGTCCTTGATGAAGAACTGGCAGTTGGAATTCCACTTGGGATTGAGGGTGTCCTGGATGGTCTTGGTGATGTGGCACTGGGAGCCCATGGTCACCTCGCAGTAGGGGTTACTCTTTCCTGGGAAGACAGGAACAAACAGAAACGAGTGGGGCTTTTTTAGCTGTGTGATCCTGCTCCTGAGCTTCCTTCTACTCCGACAGCCAACTGAGCTGGGAAAGACCTTGGCCAGACCAGGGCTCTGGCCCCATCCCAGGCTCTGCTTCACTGCCTTTGTAATGGGCTACACTAACATCAGTGAATACTCTGCTCTGCTGGGTGCTGAGCACCCTCCACTCTTCCCTTCAGGACTTTATGGCTGCTTTGGTGGAAACTCAGTCAGTCTGAAACAAAAGCCTCATGCAGGACAACTGCAGGACCACAGCTGAGCTGCACAAATTCACTTCCGCCTATTTTACCTTAATTAAACCCACATCATTAACAAAATCATGTCTGGGACAGAACCCCTGCAGAGTTAGGCTGGCAAACGGGAATGTCTTCTCGATGGAGCAAAGAAAGCCAAGGCACTCACCATGGGACCTGCAAGGTTTTAGTTCAATGCCTTCAACAACATTCACCATCAGCCTCCCGATGCCTGTTGCTCTCTGAGAGCGAACTGTGGTGGAACAGAAGAGCAGAGAGAAACGTCACCAATGGATCTTCCTGCCCATGGACTTTCCCTCAAAAGATGAGACCCCCCACATCCTGTGCTGTACCTAGGTAGGCCTTTTCCCTCTTCTTCTTTTCAGTCTCTATGTAAAGTTCTGAAGCAGCTTTGATCTTCTGAACCCAGGCAGTCCTTTGGAAGGAAAGGAGAAAAAAAAGTTGCAAAATGCCGTTTCCATTTTTCCCTGCTGGAGCACAGCAGACAAAACTAAAGCTGTCCCTCCTTCACAGGCAAGGCTCTGGCCCCATCCCACAGCTGTCTGCCTGAAAGGGATCTTACTGGAATTCACAGCACCTGCAGGATGTAACCATCCCAGGCAGCAAATCCCACCACACAAAGAAAGCTCAAGAGAACCATGAGCAGGAGACGCTTGATGAGAAAACAAAATGTCTAAAGAACAGATTTGCTTTCATCCAGCCCTTTGCTTCCTGCAATAAACTGACTCCTAGGAGCCAGGAGGTACAGGGCACTGGGATTGCTGAGGTGGCCACTGTCCTTGGTCCCTGAGGCTTCCTACCAAATTCTTCTGACTCTTGGGACATTAAAAGCATAACTTGGGGAGTCCACAGGTGGTGAATAGGCCCTTCTGGGAAATCATTTCATGCTTAAGAATCACACAGTCTCCTGAGTTGGAAGGGACCCACATGGATCACTGAGTCCAGCTCCTGACCCCAGCAATCCCAGCCCGTGCCTGAAGGAGACTGAGGGGGAAGGCTGACAGGGGAAAAGGGTGGCAGATGGGCTACTAAGTGACCTCGAGGGCTTAGAAGAACTGCTGT